>NW_027459051.1:300000-465000 GCF_050624435.1 Tenrec ecaudatus | reverse complement strand
CCCTAACCCTAACGCTAACACTAATCCTAACCCTAACCCTAAACCTAACCCTTACGCTAACCCTAACCTTAACCCTAACGCTAACGCTAACCCTAACCCTAACGCTAGGCCTAACCCTAACCCTAACCCCAACACTAACCCTAACCCTAACCATAACCCTAACGCTAACCCTAACCCTAACCCTAAAGCTAACGTTAACCCTAACCCTAACCCTAACGCTAACCATAACCCTAACCCTAACCCTAAACCTAAGGCTAACGTTAACCCTAACCCTAACCCTAACGCTAACGCTAAAACTAACCCTAACACTAAACCTAACCGTAACCCTAACACTAACCCTAACCCTAACCCTAACGCTAACGCTAACGCTAACCCTAACCCTCACTCTAACCCTAACCCTAAACCTAACCCTAACCCTAACCCTAACCCTAACTCTAACCCTAAACCTAACCCTAACCCTAACGCTAACCCTAAACCTAACCCTAACCCTAACCCTAACGCTAACGCTAACCCTAACCCCAACCCTAACCCTAACGCTAACGCTAAACCTAACCCTAACCCTAACCCTAACCCTGACGCTAAACCTAACCCTAAACCTAAACCTAACCCTAACGCTAAACCTAACCCTAACCCTTACCCTAAACCTAAAACTAACCCTAACCCTAACGCAAACTTAACCCTAACCCTAACGCTAACGCTAACGCTAACGCTAACCCTAACCCTAACCCTAACGCTAACCCTAACCATAACCCTAAGACAACGTTAACCCTAACCCTCACCCTAACGCTGACGCTAAACCTAACCCTAACCCTAACCCTAACCCTAACCCTAACTCTAACCCTAAACCTAACCCTAACACTAACCCTAACCCTAACGCTAACCCTAACCCTAACCCTAACCCTAACCCTAACCCTAACCCTAACGCTAACGCTAACCCTAACCCTAACCCTAACCCTAACCCTAACGCTAACCCTAACCCTAACCCTAACGCTAACGCTAACCCTAAGCCTAACCCTAACCCTAACCCTAAACCTAACCCTAACGCTAGCGCTTACCCTAACCCTAACCTAACCCTAACCCTAAACCTAATCCTAACCTTAACCCTAACCCTAACGCTAACCCTAACCCTAATCCTAACCCTAACCCTAACCCTAACGCTAACGCTAAACCTAACTCTAACCCTAACCCTAACCCTAACCCTAACGCTAACCCTAACCCTAACCCTAACCCTAACCCTAACGCTAACGCTAAACCTAACCCTAACCCTAACGCTAACCAAAACCCTAACCCTAACCCTAAGGCTAACGTTAACCCTAACCCTAACCCTAACGCTAACACTAACCCTAACCCTAACCCTAACCCTAAATCTAACACTAACCCTAACCCTAACCCTAAACCTAACCCTTATGCTAAACCTAACGCTAAACCTAACCTTAACCCTAACGCTAACGCTAACCCTAACCCTAACGCTAACCCTAACCCTAACCCTAAACCTAACCCTAACCCTAACCCTAACCCTAACGCTAACCCTAACCCTAACCCTAACCCTAACCCTAACCCTAACCCTAACGCTAACGCTAACCCTAACCCTAACCCAAACGCTAACCATAACCCTAACTCTAACCCTAAGGCTAACGTTAACCGTAACCCTAACCCTAACGCTAACACTAAACCTAACCCTAACCCTAAACCTTACCCTAACCCTAACACTAACCCTAAACCTAACCCTAACCGTAACCCTAACCCTAACCCTAAACCTAACCCTAACCCTAACGCAAACCCTAACGCTAACCCTATCCCTAGCCCTAACCCTAACGCTAACCCTAAACCTAACCCTAACCCTAACCCTAACCCTAACGCTAACGCTAATCCTAAACCTAACCCTAACGCTAACCATAACCCTAACCCTTACACTAACCCTAAGGCTAACGTTAACCCTAACCTTAACCCTAACCCTAACGCTAACGCTAACCCTAACCTTAACCCTAACCCTAACGCTAACGCTAAACCTAACCCTAAACCTAACCCTAACCAGAACCCTAACCCTAACTCTAACCCTAAACCTAACCCTAACCCTAACGCTAACCCTAACCCTAACCCTAACACTAACCCTAACGCTAACGCTAACCCTAACCCTAACCCTAACGCTAACGCTAACCCTAACCCTAACCCTGACGCTAACCCTAACCCTAACCCTAAACCTAATCCTAACGCTAACCCTAACCCTAACCCTTACCCTAAACCTAAACCTAACCCTAACCCTAACGCAAACTTAACCCTAACCCTAACGCTAACGCTAACGCTAACCCTAACCCTAACCCTAACGCTAACCCTAACCCTAACCATAACCCTAAGACTAACGTTAACCCTAACCCTAACCCTAACGCTGACGCTAAACCTAACCCTAACCCTAACCCTAAGCCTAACCCTAACCCTAACCCTAACTCTAACCCTAAACCTAACCCTAACACTAACCCTAACCCTAACGCTAACCCTAACCCTAACCCTAAAGCTAACGCTAACCCTAACCCTAACCCTAACCCTAACCCTAACGCTAACCCTAACCCTAACCCTAATGCTAACGCTAACCCTAAGCCTAACCCTAAACCTAACCCTAAACCTAACCCTAACGCTAGCGCTTACCCTAACCCTAACCTAACCCTAACCCTAACCCTAACCCTAAACTTAACCCTAACCCTAACGCTAACCCTAACCCTAACCCTAACCCTAACCCTAACCCTAACGCTAACGCTAACCCTAACTCTAACCCTAACCCTAACCCTAAAGCTAACCCTAACCCTAACCCTAACCCTAACCCTAACCCTAACACTAACGCTAATCCTAAACCTAACCCTAACGCTAACCAAAACCCTAACCCTAACCCTATGGCTAACGTTAACCCTAACCCTAACCCTAATGCTAACACTAACCCTAACCCTAACCCTAACCCTAAACCTAACACTAACCCTAACCCTAACCCTAAACCTAACGCTTACGCTAAACCTAACGCTAACCCTAACCTTAACCCTAACGCTAACGCTAACCCTAACCCTAACGCTAACCCTAACCCTAACCCTAAACCTAACCCTAACCCTAACCCTAACCCTAACGCTAACCCTAACCCTAACCCTAACCCTAACTCTAACCCTAACCCTAACGCTAACGCTAACCCTAACCCTAACCCAAACGCTAACCATAACCCTAACTCTAACCCTAAGGCTAAGGTTAACCGTAACCCTAACCCTAACGCTAACACTAAACCTAACCCTAACCCTAAACCTAACTCTAACCCTAACCCTAACTCTAACCCTAAACCTAACCCTAACCCTAACCCTAACCCTAAACGTAAACCTAACCCTAACCCTAACGCTAACCCTAACCCTAACCCTAACCCTAGCCCTAACCCTAACGCTAACCCTAAACCTAATCCTAACCCTAACCCTAACGCTAACGCTAATCCTAAACCTAACCCTAACGCTAACCATAACCCTAACCCTTACACTAACCCTAAGGCTAACGTTAACCATAACCCTAACCCTAACGCTAACGCTAACCCTAAACTTAACCCTAACCCTAACGCTAACGCTAAACCTAACCCTAACCCGAACCCTAAACCTAACCCTAACCCTAACCCTAACCCTAACCTTAACCCTGAACCTAACCCTAACCCTAACCCTAACCCTAACCTTAACCCTAACTCTAACGCTAACACTAACCCTAACCCTAACCCTAAAACAAACCCTTACGCTAACCCTAACACTAACCCTTACCTTAACCCTAACGCTAATGCTAACCCTAACCCTAACGCTAACCCTAAACCTAACCCTAACCCTAACCCTAACCCTAACCCTAACGCTAACCCTAACCCTAACCCTAACCCTAACCCTAACCCTAACGCTAACCATAACCCTAACCTTAACCCTAAGGCTAACGTTAACCCTAACCCTAACGCTAACGCTAAACCTAACCCTAACCCTGAACCTAACCCTAACCCTAACCCTAACGCTAATGCTAACCCTAACCCTAACTCTAACCCTAACCCTAACTCTAACCCTAAACCTAACCCTAACCCTAACCCTAACCCTAAACCTAACCCTAACCCTAACGCTAACCCTAACCCTAACCCTAGCCCTAAACCTAACGCTAACCCTAAACCTAACCCTAACCCTAACCCTAACGCTAACGCTAATCCTAACCCTAAACCTAATGCTAACCATAACCCTAACCCTAACACTAACCCTAAGGCTAACGTTAAACATAACCCTAACCCTAACGCTAACGCTAACCCTAACCCTAACCCTAACCCTAACCCTAACGCTAATGCTAACCCTAACCCTAACCCTAACCCTAACGCTAACACTAACCTAACCCTACTCCTAACGCTAACCCTAATCCTAACCCTAAACCTAACCCTAACCGTAACCCTAACCCTGACGCTAACCCTAACCCTAACCCTAACCCTAACGCTAACGCTAAACCTAACCCTACCCTAAACCTAACCCTAACCCTAACCCTAACCCTAACGCTAAGGCTAACCCTAACCCTCACCCTAACACTAACCCTAACCCTAACGCTAACCCTAACCCTAACCCTAGCCCTAACCCTAACCCTAACGCTAACCCTAACCCTAACCCTAACCCTAAACCTAACCCTAACCCTAACCCCAACGCTAACCCTAACCCTAACGCTAACCCTAACCCTAAACCTAACCCTAAACCTAACCCTAACCCTACCGCTAACCTAACCCTAATCCCTAACCCTAACCCTAACCCTAACGCTAACGCTAACCCTAACCCTAAACCTAAACCTAACCCTAACCCTAACCCTAACCCTAACGCTAATCCTAACCCTAACGCTAACCCTAACCCTAACCCTAACCCTAACGCTAACGCTAACCCTAACCCTAACGCTAACGCTAACGCTAACGCTAATCCTAAACCTAACCCTAACGCTAACCATAACCCTAACCCTTACACTAACCCTAAGGCTAACGTTAACCATAACCCTAACCCTAACGCTAACCCTAACACTAACTCTAACCCTAACCCTAACTCTAACCCTAAACCTAACCCTATCCCTAACCGTGACCCTAACCCTAAACCTAACCCTAACCCTAACGCTAACCCTAACCCTAACCCTAACCCTAGCCCTAACCCTAACGCTAACCCTAAACCTAACCCTAACCCTAACCCTAACGCTAACGCTAATCCTAAACCTAACCCTAACGCTAACCATAACCCTAACCCTTACACTAACCCTAAGGCTAACGTTAACCATAACCCTAACCCTAACGCTAACGCTAACCCTAACCTTAACCCTAACCCTAACACTAACGCTAAACCTAACCCTAAACCTAACCCTAACCAGAACCCTAACCCTAACTCTAACACGTTAACTAGCGGGCCCTTGGACTATGTAGATTCCCTAGCGGGCACTTGGACTATGTATGTTCCAGTGCGGGCACTTGGACTATGTAGGTTCCCTAGCAGGCACTTGGACTATGTAGGTTCCAGAGCGGACACTTGGACTAACTAGATTCCTAGCGGGCACTTATACTATGTAGGTTAACTAGCGGATACTTGGACAATCCAGGTTAACTAGCGGGTACTTGGACTATGTAGGTTAACTAGCGGTACTTGGACTATCTACATTAACTAGTCGGCCCTTGGACTATGTAGATTCCCTAGCGTGCACTTGGACTATGTATGTTCCCTAGCGGGCACTTGGACTATGTATGTTCCCTATGGACACTTGAACTATGTAAGTTAACTACCGGGCACTTGAACTATGTAAGTTAACTACCGGGCACTTGGACTATGTAGGTTAATTAGCGGGCCCTTGGACTATCTAGGTTACCTAGCGTGCACTTGGACTATGTAGGTAACCTAGCGGGCACTTGGACAGTCTAGGTTACATAGCGGGCACTTGGACTTCTAGGTTAACGAACGGGCACTTGGACTATGTATGTTGCATAGCGGGCAATTGGACTATCTAGTTTAGGTAACGGGCACTTGGACTATCTAGGTTGGCTAACAGGCACTTGGACTAAGTACGTCCCCTATTGGGCACTTGGACAATCTAGGTTAACTAACGGGCACTAGGACTATCTAGGTTAACTATCGGGCACTTGTACTATGTAGGTTAACTAGAGGTCATTTGGACTATGTAGGTTACCTAGCGAGCACGTGGAGTATGTAGGTTCCCTATCGGGCACTTGGAAAATGTAGGTTAACTAGGGGGCACTAGGATTATGTAGGTTACCTAGAGGGCCCTTAGACTATCTAGGTTAACTTGCGGGCATTTGGAATATGTAGGCTCCCTAGCGGTTATTTGGACTATATAGATTACTTAGCGGGTCCATTGACTCTGTTGGTTAACTAGCGGGTACTTGGACGATCTAGGTTAACTAGCAGGCACTTGGACTATATAGGTTAACTAGCGGGCACTTGGATTATCTAGGTTACTTAGCGGGCACTTGGACCATGTAGGTTCCCTAGGGGGCATTTGGACTATATATATAACCTAACAGGCAGTTGGACTTTGTAGGTTACCTAGCGAGCCCTTGGATTATGTAGGTTAACTAGCGGGCCCTTGGACTATGTAGGTTACCTAGAGGGTACTTGGACGATCTAGGTTAACTAGCGGGTACTTGGACTATGTAGGTTAACTAGCGGGCATTTGGACTATATAGATAATCTAGCGGGCACTTAGACATTGTAGGTTACGTAGCGGGCACTTGGACTATCTAGGTAACCTAGCTGGCACATGAACTATCTACGTTACCTAGCGGGTTCTTGGAGTATGTAGGTTACCTAGCGGGCTGTTGGACTATCTAGGTTTCTAAGCAGGCACTTGGACTATCTAGGTTAATTAGCGGGCCCTTGGACTATCTAGGTTACCTAGCGTGCACTTGGACTATGTAGGTAAACTAGCGGGCACTTGGACAGTCTAGGTTACCTAGCGGGCACTTGGACTTCTAGGTTAACGAACGGGCACTTGGACTATGTATGTTGCATAGCGGGCAATTGGACTATCTAGGTTAGGTAACGGACACTTGGACTATCAAGTTTACCTAGCGGGAACTTGGACTATGTAGGTTACCTAGCGGGCACTTGGACTATGTAGATTCCCTAGCGTGCACTTGGACTATGTATGTTCCCTAGCGGGCACTTGGACTATGTATGTTCCCTATGGACACTTGAATTATGTAAGTTAACTACCGGGCACTTGAACTATGTAAGTTAACTACCGGGCACTTGGACTATGTAGGTTAATTAGCGGGCCCTTGGACTATCTAGGTTACCTAGCGTGCACTTGGACTATGTAGGTAACCTAGCGGGCACGGGGACTATCTAGGTTACCTAGCGGGCACTTGGACTTCTAGGTTAACGAACGGGCACTTGGACTATGTATGTTGCATAGCGGGCAATTGGACTATCTAGGTTAGGTAACGGGCACTTGGACTATCTAGGTTACCTAGCGGGAACTTGGACTACGTAGGTTACCTAGGGGGCACTTGGACTATCTAGGTTACCTAACGGGCACTTGGATGTCTAGGTTTCTTAGCGGGCACTTGGACGATATAAGTTAGCTAACGGGCATTTGGACTAAGTACGTCCCCTAGTGGGCCCATGGACACTCACTCTAGGTTAACTAACGGGTACTAGGACTATCTCGGTTAACTAGCGGGCACTTGGACTATCAAAGTGAACAAGTGAGCCCTTGGACTATGTAGGTTAACTAGCGGGCCCTTGGACTATCTAGGTTACCTAGCGGGCACTTGGACTATATAGGTTACCTAGCGGGCACTTGGACTATGTAGGTTACCTAGTGGGCACTCGGACTATCTAGGTTAACGAATGGGCACTTGGAATATGCAGGAAACCTAGCGGGCACTTGGACTGTCTAGGTTACCTAGCGGGCACTTGGATTTCTAGGTTAACGAATGGGCACTTGGACTATGTAGGTTGCTTAGGGGGCATTTGGACTATCTAGGTTAGGTAACGGGCACATTGAGTATCTAGGTTACCTAGCGGGAACTTGGACAATGTAAGTTACCTAGCGGGCACTTGGACTATCTAGGTTACCTAACGGGCACTTTGACTATCTAGGTTGCATTGCGGGCACTTGGATTATGTAGGTTAACTAGCGAGCACTTGGACTCTAATTTACCTAGCGGGCACTTGGCCTTTCTAGGTTACCTAGCGCGCCCTTGGACTATATAAGTTTCCTAGCGGGCACTTGGACTATCTAGGTTAACGAACTGGCACTTGGACTATGTAGGTTACCTAGCGGGCACTTGGAGTATGTAGGATCCCTACCGGATATTTGGACTACTTAGGTTACCTAGCGGGCACTTGGACTATCTAGGTCAACTAGCGGGCCCTTGTACTATGTAGGTTAACTAGCGAGCACTTGGACTATCTAGGTTAACTAGCGGACCTTGGACTACATAGGTTAACTAGCGGGCCCTTGGACTATGTAGGTTGACTAGCGTGCACTTGGACTATCTAAGTTAACTAGCGGGCACTTGGATGATCAATGTTAACTAGCGGGCACTTGGACTATCTAGGTTAGCTAACAGGCACTTGGACTAAGTACGTCCCCTAGTGGGCACTTGGTCACTCTAGGTTAACTAGCGTGCACTAGGACTATCTAGGTTAACTAGCAGGCATTTGGACTATCTAGGTTACCTAGCGGGCACTTGGACTATGTAGGTCAACTAGCGGGCACTTGGATTATGTAGGTTCCCTATCGGGCACTTGGACTATGAAGGTTAACTGGAGGGCATTTGGACTATGTAGGTTACCTAGCGGGCACTTGGACTATGTAGGTTCCCTATCAGGCACTTGGAAAATGTAGGTTAACTAGGTGGCACTAGGACTATGTAGGTGACCTAGCGGGCCCTTAGACTATCTAGGTTACCTAGCGGACATTTGGAATATGTAGGCTCCCTAGCGGTTATTTGGACTATATAGATTACTTAGCGGGCACGTAGACTTTTTTGGTTACCTAGCGGGCACTTGGACTATCTAGGTTACCTAGCAGGCACGTGAACTATCTACCTTACCTAGCGGGTACTTGGAGTATGTAGGTTACCTACAAGGCTGTTGGACTATATAGGTTACCTAGCGGGCACTTGGACTATCTAGGTTAAGTAACGGGCGCTTGGACTATGTAGATTCCCTAGCAGGCCCTTGGCCTATGTAAGTTCCCTAGCGGGTACTTGGACTATGTTGGTTCCCTAACGGACAATTGGACTATCTATGTTACCTAACGGGCACTTGGACTATGTAGGTTCCCTAGCAGGCACTTGGATTATGTAGGTTCCCTATCGGGCACTTGGAGAATGTAGGTTAACTAGGGGGCACTAGGACAATGTAGGTTACCTAGCGGGCCCTTGGACTATCTAGGTTACCTAGGGGGAACCTAGACTATGTAGGTTAACTAGTGGGCACTTGGACTATATAGGTTACCTAGCAGGCACTTGGACTATGTATGTTCCCTTACAGGCCCTTGGACTATCTAGGTTACCTAGCGGGCACTTGGTCTATCTAGGTTAACTAGCGGGCATTTGGACTATATTGGTTACCTAGGGGGCACTTGGACTATGTAGGTTAAGGAACGGTCACTTGGACTATGTAGGTTAAGGAACGGTCACTTGGACTATGTAGGTAACCTAGTGGTCACTTGAAATGTCTAGGTTAACTCGCGGGCACTTGGACTATGTAGGTTAACTAGCGGGCACTTGGACTATCTAGGTTAACTAGCGGGCCCTTGGACGATGTAGGTTAACTAGCGGGCCCTTGGACTATGTAGGTTAACTAGCGGGCCCTTGGACAATGTAGATTAACTAGCGGCAGTTGGACTATCTACATTAACTAGCGGGCCCTTGGACTATGTATATTCCATAGCGGGCACTTGGACTATGTATGTTACAGAGCGGGCACTTGGATAATGTAGGTTCCCTAGCAGTCACTTGGACTATGTAGATTCCAGAGCGGGCACTTGGACTATCTAGGTTCCCTAGCGGGCACTTGTAGTATGTAGGTTAATTAGCGGACACTTGGACGATCTAGGTTAACTTGCGGGTACTTGGATTATGTAGGTTAACTATCGGGCCCTTGAACTATGTAGATTAACTAGCGGCACTTGGACTATCTACATTAACTAGAGGGCCCTTGGACTATGTAGATTGCCTAGCGGGCACTTTGACTATGAATGTTCCCTAGCGGGCACTTGGACTCTGTATGTTCCCTACGGACACTTGAACTATGTAAGTTAACTACCGGGCACTTGGACTATATAGGTTAAGTAGCGGGCCCTTTGACTATCTAGGTTACCTAGCGGGCACTTGGACTATGTAGGTTAACTACCGGGCAATTGCACTATCTAGGTTATCGAACGGGCATTTGGACTATGTAGGTAACCTAGCGGGCACTTGGAGAGTCTAGGTTACCTAGCGGGCACTTGGACTTCTAGGTTAACGAACGGGCACTTGGACTATGTATGTTGCATAGCGGGCAATTGGACTATCTAGGTTAGGTAACGGGCTCTTGGACTATGTAGGTTTTTAGCTTGTACTTGGACTATGTAGGTTAACTAGCGGGCCCTTGGACTATGTAGATTAATTAGCGGCACTTGGACTATCTATGTTAACTAGCGGGCCCTTGGACTATGTAGATTCCCTAGCGGGCATTTGGACTATATAGATAATCTAGCGGGCACTTTGACTTTGTAGGTTACCTAGCGGCACAAGAACTATCCAGGTTACCTAGCTGGCACTTGAACTATCTACAATATAGCGGGTTCTTGGAGTATGTAGGTTACCTAGAGGGCTGTTGGACTATCTAAGTTACCAAGCGGGCACTGGGACTATCCAGGTTAACTAACGGGCACTTGGACTATGTAGGTTCCCTAGCGGGCCCTTGAACTATGTAGGTTCCCTAGCGAGCACTTGGACTATGTGGGTTCCCTAGCGGGCACTTGGATTATGTAGGTTCCCTATCAAGCACTTGGACTATGTAGGTTAAATAGCGGGCATTTAGACTATGTAGGTTACCTAGAGGGCACTTGGACTATGTAGGTTCCCTATCGGGCATTTGGACTATGTAGGTTACCTAGCGGGCCCTTGGACTATCTAGGTTACCTAGGGGCAACCTGGACAATGTAGGTTAACTAGTGGGCACTTGGACTATCTAGGTTACCTTGGGGGAACCTGGACTATGTAGGTTAACTAGTCGGCACTTGGACTATCTAGGTTACCTAGCAGGCACTTGGACTATATAGGTTAACTAGCGGCCACTTGGACTAACTAGTTTACCTAGCGGGCACTTGGACTATGTACGTTCCCAAGCGGGCACTTGGACTATCTACGTTACCTATCGGGCACTTGGAATATGTAGGTTAACGAACGGGCACTTGGACTATGTAGGTAACCTAGTGGTCACTTGGACTGTCTAGGTTACCTAGCGGGCACTTGGTCTATGTAGGTTAACTAGCGGGCACTTGGACTATCTAGGTTAACTAACGGGCACTTGGACTATGTAGGTTGCCTAGCGGGCACTTGGATTATGTAGGTTCCCTATAGGGCACTTGGACTTTGTAGGTTAACTAGCGGGCACTTGGACTGTCTAGGTTACCTAGTGGGCACTTGGATTATCTAGGCTAACGAACGGGCACTTGGACTATGTAGGTTACCTAGCCGCCACTTGGACTATCTAGGTTAGCTAACAGGAACTTGGACTATCTAGGTTCCCTAGCGGGCACTTGTACTATCTAGGTTACCTAGCTTGCACTTTTACTATGTAGGTCAACTAGTGGGCCATTGGACTATCTAGGTTAGCCAACGGGCACTTAGATTATGTAGGTTAACTAGCGGGTTACTCGGAATATGTAGGTTAAGTAGCGGACACTTGCACTATGAAGGTTAACTAGCGGGCCCATGGAGTATTTAGGTTTACTATCGGGCCCTTGGACTATCTAGGTTCCCTAAAGGGCACTTGGACTATCTAGGTTCCCTAAAGGGCACTTGGACTATGTAGGCTAACTAGGGGGCCCTTTGACGATCTAGATTACCTAGCGGGTACTTGAACTATCTAGGTTACCTAGCGGGCACTTGGACTATGTACGTTCCCTAGCGGGCACTTGGACTATCTATGTTAACTAGCGGGCACTTGGAATATGTAGGTTAACTAGCGGACACGTGCACTATGTAGGTTACCTAGCAGGCACTTGGACTATCTAGGTTAACTAGCGGGCACTTGGACTATGTAGGTCAACTAGCGGGCTCTTGGACTATCTATGTTAGCCAACGGCCACTTAGATTATGTAGGTTAACTAGCGTGCACTTGGAATATATAGGTAAAGTAGCGGACACTTGCATTATGAAGGTTAACTAGCGGGCCCATGGACTATGTAGGTTTACTAGCGGGCCCTTGGACTATCTAGGTTCCCTAAAGGGCACTTGGACTATCTAGGTTACCGAACAGGCACTTGGACTATCTAGGTTACCGAACGAGCACTTGGACTATCTAGGCTAACTATGGGGCCCTTGGACAGTCTAGGTTACCTAGCGGGTACTTGAACTATCTAGGTTAACTAGCGGGCACTTGTAGTATCTAGGTTACCTAGCGGGCACTAGGACTATGTACGTTCCCTAGCGGGCACTTGGACTATCTATGTTAATTAGCGGGCACTTGGAATATGTATGTTAACTAGCAGACACTTGCACTATGTAGGTTCCCTAACGGGCACTTGGACTATGTAGGTTAACTAGCGGGCATTTGGACTATGTAGGTTACCTAGCGGGCACTTGGACTATGTAGGTTACCTAGCGGGCACTTGGACTATATAGGTTCCTTATCGGGCATTTGGAGTATGTAGGTTACCTAACGCGCCCTTGGCCTATCTAGGTTACCCAGGGGGAACCTGGACTATGTAGGTTAACTAGTGGGTACTTGGACTATCTAGGTTACCTAGCGGGCACTTGGACTATGTACGTTCCCAAGCGGGCACTTGGACTATCTACGTTACCTAGCAGGCACTTGGACTATGTAGGTTGCCTAGCGGGCACTTGGATTATGTAGGTTCCCTATAGGGCACTTGGACTTTGTAGGTTAACTAGCGGGCACTTGGACTGTCTAGGTTACCTAGTGGGCACTTGGATTATCTAGGTTAGCGAACGGTCACTTGGATTATCTAGGTTAACGAATGGGCACATTGACTATGTAGGTTAACTAGCCGCCACTTGGACTATCTAGGTTAGCTAACAGGCACTTGGACTATCTAGGTTCCCTAGCGGGCACTTGTACTATCTAGGTTACCTAGCTGGCACTTTGACTATGTAGGTCAAGTAGCGGGCCATTGGACTATCTAGGTTAGCCAACGGGCACTTAGATTATGTAGGTTAACTAGCGGGAACTTGGAATATGTAGGTTAAGTAGCGGACACTTGCACTATGAAGGTTAACTAGCGGGCCCATGGACTATGTAGGTTTACTATTGGGCCCTTGGACTATCTAGGTTCCCTAAAGGGCACTTGGACTATGTAGGCTAACTAGGGGGCCCTTTGACGATCTAGGTTACCTAGCGGGTACTTGAACTATCTAGGTTACCTAGCGGGCACTTGGACTATGTACGTTCCCTAGCGGGCACTTGGACTATCTATGTTAACTAGCGGGCACTTGGAATATGTAGGTTAACTAGCGGACACTTGCACTATGTAGGTTACCTAGCAGGCACTTGGACTATCTAGGTTAACTAGCGGGCACTTGGACTTTGTAGGTCAACTAGCGGGCCCTTGGATTATCTAGGTTAGATAACAGGCACTTGGACTAAGTACGTCCCCTAGTGGGCACTTGGACACTCTACCTTAACTAGCAGGCACTTGGACTATCTAGGTTACCTAGCGGGCACTTGGACTATGTAGGTTAACTAGTGGGCACTTGGACTATCTAGGTTACCTAGCAGGCACTTGGACTATGTATGTTCCCTAGCAGGCCCTTGGACTATCTAGGTTACCTAGCGGGCACTTAGACTATGTACGTTACCTAGCGGGCACAAGGACTATGTACGTTTCCTAGCGGGTACTTGGACTAGATAGGTTCCCTAGCGGGCACTTGGTCTATCTAGGTTAACTAGCAGGCACTTGGACTATCTAGTTTAACTAGCGAGTACTTGGACTATCTAGGTTAACTAGCGGGCATTTGGACTTAAGGGCCCCTAGCGGCCATTTGGACTATATTGGTTACCTAGCGGGCACTTGGACTATGTAGGTTAACGAACGGGCACTTGGACTATGTAGGTAACCTAGTGGTCACTTGAAATGTCTAGGTTACCTCGCGGGCATTTGGACTATGTAGGTTAACTAGCGGGCCCTTGGACGATGTAGGTTAACTAGCGGGCCCTTGGACTATGTAGGTTACTAAGTGAGCACTTGGACGATCTAGGTTAATTTCGGGACCTTGGACGATGTAGGTTAACTAGCGGGCCCTTGGACTATGTAGGTTAACTAGCGGGCCCTTGGACTATGTAGATTAACTAGCGGCACTTGGACTATCTACTTTAACTAGCGGGCCCTTGGACTATGTAGATTCCATAGCGGGCACTTGGACTATGTATGTTACAGAGCGGGCACTTGGACTATGTAGGTTCCCTAGCAGTCCCTTGGAATATGTATGTTCCAGAGCGGGCACTTGGACTATCTAGGATCCCTAGCTGGCACTTGTACTATGTAGGTTAATTAGCGGACACTTGGACGATCTAGGTTAACTAGCGGGTACTTGGATTATGTAGGTTAACTAGCGGGCCCTTGAACTATGTAGATTAACTAGCGGCACTTGGACTATCTACATTAACTAGCGGGCCCTTGGACTATGTAGATTGCCTAGCGGGCACTTGGACTATGTAAGTTACCTAGCGGGCACTTGGACTATCTAGGTTACCTAGCGGGCACTTGGACTATGTAGGTTAACTACCGGGCACTTGCACTATCTTGGTTACCAAACTGGCATTTCGACTATGTAGGTAACCTAGCGGGCACTTGGAGAGTCTAGGTTACCTAGCGGGCACTTGGACTTCTAGGTTAACGAACGGGCACTTGGACTATGTATGTTGCATAGCGGGCAATTGGACTATCTAGGTTAGGTAACGGGCTCTTGGACTATCTAGGTTTCTTAGCGGGCACTTGGACGATCTAGTTTAACTAGAGGTCACTTGGACTATCTAGGTTAACTAGCGTGCACTTGGACTATCTAGGTTTTTAGCGTGTACTTGGACTATATAGGTTAACTAGCGGGCCCTTGGACTATGTAGATTAACTAGCGGCACTTGGACTATCTACGTTAACTAGCGGGCCCTTGGACTATGTAGATTCCCTAGCGGGCATTTGGAGTATATAGATAACCTAGCGAGCACTTAGACTTTGTAGGTTACCTAGCGGCACAAGAACTATCTAGGTTACCTAGCTGGCACTTGAACTATCTACGTTATAGCGGGTTCTTGGAGTATGTAGGTTACCTAGAGGGCTGTTGGACTATCTAAGTTACCAAGAGGGCACTGGGACTATCAAGGTAAACTAATGGGCACTTGGACTATGTAGGTTGCTTAGCGGGCACTTGGACTATGTAGGTTCCCTAGCGGGCCCTTGGACTATGTAGGTTCCCTAGCGAGCACCTGGACTATGTGGGTTCCCTAGCGGGCATTTGGACTATCTAGGTTACCTAACGGGCACTTGGACTATGTAGGTTCCCTAGCGGGCACATGGATTAGGTAGGTTCCCTATCGGGCACTAGGACTATGTAGGTTAACTAGCAGGCATTTGGACTATGTAGGTTACCTAGCGGGCACTTGGACTATGTAGGTTACCTAGCGGGCACTTGGACTATATAGGTTCCCTATCGGGCATTTGGACTATGTAGGTTACCTAGCGCGCCCTTGGACTATCTAGATTACCTAGGGGGAACCTGGACTATGTAGGTTAATAGTGGGCACTTGGACTATCTAGGTTACCAAGCAGGCACTTGGACTATGTAGGTTAACTAGCGGCCACTTGGACTATCTAGGTTACCTAGCGGGCACTTCGACTTTGTACGTTCCCAAGCGGGCACTTGGACTATCTACGTCACCTAGCGGGCACTTGGATTATGTAGGTTGCCTAGCGGGCACTTGGATTATGTAGGTTCCCTATAGGGCACTTGGACTTTGTAGGTTAACTAGCGGGCACTTGGACTGTCTAGGTTTCCTAGTGGGCACTTGGATTATCTAGGTTAACGAACGGGCACTTGGATTATCTAGGTTAACGAACAGGCACTTGGACTATGTAGGTTACCAAGCCGCCACATGGACTATCTAGGTTAGCTAACAGGCACTTGGACTATCTAGGTTCCCTAGCGGGCACTTGTACTATCTAGGTTACCTAGCTGGCACATTGACTATGTAGGTCAACTAGCCGGCCATTGGACTATCTAGGTTAGCCAACGCGCACTTAGATTATGTAGGTTACCTAGCGGGCACTTGGACTATATAGGTTCCCTATCGGGCATTTGGACTATGTAGGTTACCTAGCGCGCCCTTGGACTATCTAGATTACCTAGGGGGAACCTGGACTATGTAGGTTAATAGTGGGCACTTGGACTATCTAGGTTACCAAGCAGGCACTTGGACTATGTAGGTTAACTAGCGGCCACTTGGACTATCTAGGTTACCTAGCGGGCAATTCGACTTTGTACGTTCCCAAGCGGGCACTTGGACTATCTACGTCACCTAGCAGGCACTTGGATTATGTAGGTTGCCTAGCGGGCACTTGGATTATGTAGGTTCCCTATAGGGCACTTGGACTTTGTAGGTTAACTAGCGGGCACTTGGAATGTCTAGGTTTCCTAGTGGGCACTTGGATTATCTAGGTTAACGAACGGGCACTTGGATTATCTAGGTTAACGAACAGGCACTTGGACTATGTAGGTTACCAAGCCGCCACTTGGACTATCTAGGTTAGCTAACAGGCACTTAGACTATCTAGGTTCCCTAGCGGGCACTTGTACTATCTAGGTTACCTAGCTGGCACATTGACTATGTAGGTCAACTAGCCGGCCATTGGACTATCTAGGTTAGCCAACGCGCACTTAGATTATGTAGGTTAACTAGCGGGAACATGGAATATGTAGGTTAAGCGTTAACCTAGATAGTCCAAGTGCCCGCTAGGAAACCTACATAGTCCAAGGGCCCGCTAGGTAACCTAGATAGTCCAAGTGTCCGCCAGATAACCTAGAGTCCAAATGTTCGCTAGTTAACCTACATAGTCCAAGTGCCCGCTATGTAACCTAGATAGTCAAAGTGCCCGTTAGGTAACCTAGATAGTCCAAGTGCCTGCTAGGTAACTTACATTGTCCAAGTTCCCGCTAGGTAACCTAGATAGTTCAAGTGCCTGTTACCTAACCTAGATGGTCCAAGTGCTCGCTAGGCAACCTACATAGTCCAAGAGCCTGTTCGTTAACCTAGAAGTCCAAGTGCCCGCTAGGTAACCTAGACAGTCCAAGTGCCCGCTAGGTTACCTGCATATTCCAAGTGCCCATTCCTTAACCTAGATAGTCCAATTACCCACTAGGTAACCTACAGAGTCCAAGTGTCCGTTAGGTAACCTATATAGTCCAAGTGCCCGCTAGTTTACCTACATAGTCCAAGGGCTCACTTGTTCACTTTGATAGTCCAAGTGCCCGCTAGTTAACCTAGATCTTCCAAGTGCCCGCTAGTTAATCTAGATTGTCCAAGGGCCCACTAGTTAACCTAGATAGTCCAAGTGTCCTCTAGTCAACCTACATAGTCCAAGTGCCCGCTGGTTAACGTATATACCAAGTGCCGCTATGTAACCTAGATATTCAAAGGGCACGCTAGTTAACCTATATAGTCCAAGTGCCCACTAGGCAACCTAGATAGTCTAAGTGCCCGCTAAGGAACCTACATAGTCCAAGTGCACGCTAGTTATCCTAGATAGTCCAAGTGCCCGCTAGTTAACCTAGATAGTCCAAGTGCCTGCTAGTTAACCTACATAGTGCAAGTGTCCGCTAGTTAACCTACATATTCCAAGTGCCCGCTAGTTAACATAGATCGTCCAAGTGCACGCTAGTTAGCCTACATAGTCCAAGTGCCCGCTAGGTAACCTAGATAGTCCAAGTGCCCGTTCGGTAACCTAGATAGTCCAAGTGCCCTTGAGGGAACTTAGATAGTCCAAGGGCCCGCTAGTATACCTGCATAGTCCATGGGCCCGCTAGTTAACCTACATAGTGCAAGTGTCGGCTAGTTAACCTACATATTCCAAGTGCCCGCTATTTAACCTACATAATCTAAGTTCCAGCTAGGTAACCTAGATAGTACAAGTGCCCGCTAGGGAATCTAGATAGTCCAAGTGCCTGTTAGCTAACCTACATAGTCCAAGTGGCGGATAGGTAACCTACATAGTCCAAGTGCCCGTTGGTTAACCTAGATAATCCAAGTGCCCGCTAGGTAACCAGGACAGTCCAAGTGTCCGCTAGTTTACCTACATAGTCCAAGTGCCCGATAGGGAACCTACATAATCCAAGTGCCCGCTAGTTAACCTAGATAGTACAAGTGCCCGCTAGGGAATCTAGATAGTCCAAGTGCCTGTTAGCTAACCTACATAGTCCAAGTGGCGGATAGGTAACCTACATAGTCCAAGTGCCCGTTCGTTAACCTAGATAATCCAATTGCCCGCTAGGTAACCAGGACAGTCCAAGTGTCCGCTAGTTTACCTACATAGAACAAGTGCCCGATATGGAACCTACATAATCCAAGTGCCCGCTAGGCAACCTACATATTCCAAGTGCCCGTTAGATAACCTAGGTAGTCAAAGTGCCTGCTAGGTAACCTAGATAGTCCAAGTGCCCGCTAGGTAACCTACATTGTCCAAGTGCCCGCTAGGTAACCTAAATAGTCCAAATGCCTTCTAGGAAAACTACATAATCCAAGTGCCCGCTAGTTAACCTAGATAGTCCAAGTGCCTGCTAGTAAACCTACATAATCCATGGGCCCGCTAGTTAACCTACGTAGTGCAAGGACCCGCTAGTTAACCTAGATCGTGCAAGTGTCCGCTCGTTAGCCTATATAGTCCAAGTGCCCGCTAGTTAACCTATATACCAAGTGCCTGCTAAGTAACCTAGATAGTCCAAGGGCACGCTAGTTAAACTACATAGTACAAGTGCCCGCTAGGCGACCTAGATAGTCCAAGTGCCCTCTAAGGAACCTACATAGTCCAAGTGCACGCTAGTTAACTTAGATAGTCCAATTGCCCGCTATTTAACCTAGATAGTCCAAGTGCCTGCTAGGTAACTACATAGTGCAAGTGTCCGCTAGTTAACCTACATATTCCAGGTGCCCGCTAGTTAACATAGATAGTCCAAGTGCCGGCTAGGGAACGTACATAGTCCAAGTGCCCGCTAGTTAACCTAGATAGTTCAAGTACCCGCTAGGTAACCTAGATAGTCCAAGGGCCCCCTAGTTAGCCTACATATCCAAGTGCCCGCTAGGTAACCTAGATAGTCCAAGTGCCTTTTCGGTAACCTAGATAGTCCAAGTGCCCTTTAGGGAACCTAGATAGTCCAAGGGCCCGCAAGTAAACCTACATAGTCCATGGGCCCCCTAGTTAACCTACATATTCCAAGTGCCCGCTAGTTAACCTACATAATCTAAGTGCCCGTTAGCTAACCTAGATAGTCCAAGGGCCCGCTAGTTGACCTACATAGTCCAAGGGCCAGCTAGGTATCCTAGATAGTACAAATGCCCTCTAGGAAACCTCAATAGTCCAAGTGCCTGTTAGCTAACCTAGATAGTCCAAGTGGCGGCTAGGTAACCTACATAGTCCAAGTGCTAGATAGGGAACCTACATAATCCAAGTGCCCGCTAGGGAACCTACATAGTCCAAGTGCCTGCTAGGCAACCTATATAGTCCAAGTGCCCGTTAGTTAACCTAGATAGTCAAAGTGCCTGCTATGTAACCTAAATAGTCCAAGTGCTCGCTAGGTAACCTACATAGTCCATGTGCCCGCTAGGTAACCTAGATTGTCCAAATGCCCGCTAGGGAAACTACATAGTCCAAGTGCCCGCTAGTTAACCTAGACAGTCCAAGTGCCTGCTAGTAAACCTACATAATCCATGGGCCCGCTAGTTAACCTACATTGTACAAGGACCCGCTAGTTAACCTAGATCGTGCAAGTGTCCGCTAATTAACCTACATAGTCCAAGTGCCCGCTAGGGATCCTTCATAATCCAACTGCCTGCTAGGTAACATAGATAGTCCAAGTGCCCGCTAGTTGACCTACATAGTCCTAGTGCCCGTTTGTTAACCTAGATAGTCCAAGTGCCCACTAGGGGACGTACATAGTCCAAGTGCCTGCTATGCAACCTAGATAGTCTAAGTGCCCGCTAGGTAACCTAGATAGTTCAAGTGCCCGTTACCTAACCTAGATAGTCCATGTGCCCGCAAGGCAACCTACATAGTCCAAGTGCCCGTTCGTTAACCTATAAGTCCAAGATCCCGCTATGTAACCTAGACAGTCCAAGTGCCCGCTATGTAACCTAGACAGTACAAGTGCCCGCTAGGTTACCTGCATAGTCCAAGTGCCCGTTCGTTAACATAGATAGTCCAAGTGCCCGCTAGGGAACCTATATAGTCCAAGTGCTATCTAGGTAACCTAGATAGTCCAAGGGCCCGCTAGTTAACCTACATAGTCCAAGGGCTCGCTTGTTAACTTTGATAGTCCAAGTGCCCCTTAGTTAAACTAGATCGTTCAAGTGCCCGCTAGTTAACCTAGATAGTCCAAGTACTGGCTAGTTAACCTACATAGTCCAAGGGCCCACTAGTTAACCTAGATTGTCCAAGTGTCCTCTATTTAACCTACATAGTCCAAGTGCCCACCAGGTAACCTACATAGTGCAAGTGTCTGCTAGGTAAACTACATAGTCCAAGTGCCCGCTAGTTAACATAGATAATCTAAGTGCCTGCTAGGGAAGGTACATAGTCCAAGTGCCCGCTAGGTAACCTAGATAGTCCAAGGGCCTGCTAGTTAACCTACATAGTCCAAGTGCCCGCTAGGTAACCTACATAGTGCAAGTGTCCGCTAGTTAACCTACATAGTCCAATCGCCCGTAAGTTAACCTAGATAGTCCAAGTGCCCGCTAGGTAACCTACATAGTGCAAGTGTCCACTAGTTAACCTAAGTAGTTCAAGGGCCCGCTAGTTAACATACATAGTCCAAGTACCCGGTAGTTAATTTACATAGTTTAAGTGTCCGTAGGGAACATACATAGTCGAAGTGCCCCCTAAGGAACATACATAGTCCAAGTGCCCACTAGGGAACCTACGTAGTCCAAGTGCCCGCTAGGGAATCTACATAGTCCAAGGGCCCGCTAGTTAACGTAGATAGTCCAAGTGCTGCTAGTTAATCTACATAGTCCAAGGGCCCGCTAGTTAACCTACATAACCCAAGTACCCGCTAGTTAACCTAGATCGTCCAAGTGTCCGCTAGTTAACCTACATAGTCCAAGTGCCCGCAAGGGAACCTAGATAGTCCAAGTGCCCGCTCTGGAACCTACATAGAACAAGTGCCTGCTAGAGAACCTACATAGTCGAAGTGCCCGCTCTGGAACATACATAGTCCAAGTGCCCGCTAGGGAATCTACATAGTCCAAGGTCCCGCTAGTTAACATAGATAGTCCAAGTGCCTCTAGTTAATCTACATAGTCCAAGGGCCCGCTAGTTAACCTACATAGTCCAAGTACCCGCTAGTTAACCTAGATCGTCCAAGTGCACGCTAGTTAACCTACATAGTCCAAGGGCCCGCTAGTTAACCTAGATAGTCCAAGTGCCCGTTCGGTAACCTAGATAGTCCAAGTGCCCTTTAGGGAACCTAGATAGTCCAAGGGCCCGCTAGTAAATCTACATAGTCCATGGGCCTGCTAGATAACCTACATAGTCCAAGTGTCCGCTAGTTAACCTACATATTCCAAGTGCCCGCTATTTAACCTACATAATCTAAGTGCCAGCTAGGTAACCTAGACAGTACAAGTGCGCGCTAGGGAATCTAGATAGTCCAAGTGCCTGTGAGCTAACCTAGATAATCCAAGTGCCCGCTAGGTAACCTAGACAGTCCAAGTGCCCACTAGTTAACCTACATAGTCCAAGTGCCCGATAGGGAACCTACATAATCCAAGTGCCCGCTAGGCAACCTACATACTCCAAGTGCCCGTTAGTTAACCTAGATCGTGCAAGTGTCCGCTAGTTAGCCTATATAGTCCAAGTGCCCGCTACTTAACCTATATACCAAGTGCCCGCTATGTAACCTAGATAGTCCAAGGGCCCGCTAGTAAACCTACATATTCCATGGGCCTGCTAGATAACCTACATAGACCAAGTGTCCGCTAGTTAACCTACATATTCCAAGTGCCCGCTATTTAACCTACATAATCTAAGTGCCTGCTAGGTAACCTAGATAGTCTAAGTGCCCGCTATATAACCTACATAGTCCAAGTGCCCGCTAGGTAACCTAAATAGTCCAAATGCCTGCTAGGGAAACTACATAGTCCAAGTGCCCGCTAGTTAACCTAGATAGTCCAAGTGCCTACTAGTAAACCTACATAATCCATGGGCCCGCTAGTTAACCTACATAGTGCAAGGGCCCGCAAGTTAACCTAGATCGTGCAAGTGTCCGCTAGTTAGCCTATATAGTCCAAGTACCCGCTAGTTAACCTATATACCAAGTGCCCGCTATGTAACTTAGATAGTCCAAGGGCACGCTAGTTAACCTACATAGTACAAGTGCCTGCTAGGCAACCTAGAGAGTCCATGTGCCCGCTAAGGAACCTATATAGTCCAAGTGCACGCTAGTTAACCTAGATAGTCCAAGTGGCCGCTAGTTAATCTAGATAGTCCAAGTGCCTGCTATGTAACCTACATAGTGCAAGTGTCCGCTAGTTAACCTACATATTCCAAGTGCCCGTTAGTTAACATAGATAGTGCAAGTGCCCGCTAGGGAACGTACATAGTCCAAGTCCCCGCTAGTTAACCTAGATAGTTCAAGTACCCGCTAGGTAACCTAGATATTCCAAGGGCCCCCTAGTTAGCCTACATAGTCCAAGTGCCTGCTAGGTAACCTAGATAGTCCAAGTGCCTTTTCGGTAACCTAGATAATCCAAGTGCCCTTTAGGGAACCTAGATAGTCCAAGGGCCCGCAAGTAAACCTACATAGTCCATGGGCCCGCTAGTTAACCTACATATTCCAAGTGCCCACTAGTTAACTTACATAATCTAAGTGCCCGTTAGCTAACCTAGATAGTCCAAGGGCCCGCTAGTTGACCTACATAGTCCAAGGGCCAGCTAGGTATCCTAGATAGTACAAGTGCCCGCTAGGTAACCTCAATAGTCCAAGTGCCTGTTAGCTAACCTAGATAGTCCAAGTGGCGGCTAGGTAACCTACTTAGTCCAAGTGCCAGTTCGTTAACCTTGATAATCCAAGTGCCCAATAAGGAACCAACATAGTGCAAGTGTCCGCTAGTTAACCTACATTGTCCAATCGCCCGTAAGTTAACCTAGATAGTCCAAGTGCCCGCTAGTTAACCTACATTGTGCAAGGGCCCGCTAGTTAACCTAGATCGTGCAAGTGTCCGCTAGTTAACCTACATAGTCCAAGTTCCCGCTAGGGATCCTTCATAATCCAAGTGCCTGCTAGGTAACCTAGATAGTCCAAGTGCCCACTAGGGGACGTACATAGTCCAAGTGCCCGCTAGGTAACCTAGATAGTCCAACTGCCCGCTAGGGATCCTTCATAATTCAAGTGCCTGCTAGGCAACCTAGATAGTCCAAGTTCCCGCTAGGTAACCCAGATAGTCCAAATGCCCGTTACCTAACCTAGATAGTCCAAGTGCCCGCTAGGCAACCTACATAGTCCAAGTGCCCGATCGTTAACCTAGAAGTCCAAGAGCCCGCTATGTAACCTAGACAGTCCAAGTGCCCGCTAGGTTATCTGCATAGTCCAAGTGCCTGTTCGTTAACATAGATAGTCCAAGTGCCCGCTAGGGAACCTATATAGTCTAAGTGCTATCTAGGTAACCTAGATAGTCCAAGGGCCCGCTAGTTAACCTACATAGTCCAAGGGCTCGCTTGTTAACTTTGATAGTCCAAGTGCCCCTTAGTTAACCTAGATCGTTCAAGTGCACGCTAGTTAACCTAGATCGTCCAAGTACTGTCTATTTAACCTACATAGTCCAAGTGCCTGCTAGGTAACCTAGATAGTCCAAGGGCCTGCTAGTTAACCTACATAGTCCAAGTGCCTGCTAGGTAACCTACATAGTGCAAGTGTCCGCTTGTTAACCTAAGTAGTCCAAGGGCCCGCTAGTTAACTTACATAGTTCAAGTGTCCATAGGGAATATATACAGTCCATGTGCCCGCTAGGGAACATACATAGTCCAAGTGCACGCTAGGGAACCTACGTAGTCCAAGTGCCCGCTAGGGAATCTACATAGTCCAAGGGCCCGCTAGTTAACCTACATAGTCCAAGTACCCGCTAGTTAACCTAGGTCGTCCAAGTGCACGCTAGTTAACCTACATAGTCCAACTGCCCGCTAGGTAACCTAGACAGTTCAAGTGACCACTAGGTTACTTACATAGTCCAAGTGCCTGTTCGTTAACCTACATAGTCCAAGTGCCCTCTAGGTAACCAATATAGTCCAAATGCCCGCTAGGGACCCTAATAATCCAAGTGTCCGCTAGTTATCCTAGATAGTCCAAGTGCTCGCTAGTTAACCTAGATACTCAAAGTGCCCGCTAGTTAACCTAGATAGACCAAGTGCCCGCTAGGGAACCAACCCAGTCCAAGTGCCCGATAGGGAACTAACATAGTCCAAGGGCCCGCTAGGGAACCTACATAGTCCAAGTGCCCGTTAGTTAACCTAGATAGTCCAAGTGCCCGCTAGGTAACCTAGATAGTCCAACAGCCCGCTAGGTAACCTACATACTCCAAGAACCCGCTAGGCAACTTAGATAGTTCAAGTGCCATCTAGGTAACCTGGATAGTCCATGTGCCGCTAGGTAACCTACAAAGTCAAAGTGCCCGCTAGGTTATCTATATAGTCCAAATGCCTGCTAGGGTATCTACATAGTCCAAGGGCCTGCTAGTTAACGTAGATAGTCCAAGTGCCGCTAGTTATTCTACATAGTTAAAAGGCCCACTAGTTAACCTACATAGTCCAAGTACCAGCTAAGAAACCTAAATAGTCCAAGTGCCCGTTACCTAACCTAGTTAGTCCAAGTGCCCTCTAGTTAAACTAGATCGTCCAAGTGCCCGCTAAGAAACCTAGATAGTCCAAGTGCCCGTTACCTATACTAGACAGTCCAATTGCCCGCTATGCAACATACATAGTCCAAGTGCCGTTCGTTAACCTAGAAGTCCAAGTGCCCGCTAGGTAACCTAGACTCTCCAAGTGCCCGCTAGGTTAACTACATAGCCAAATGCCCGTTTGGTAACCTAGATAGTGCAAGTGCCCGGTAGTTAACCTACATAGTCCAAGTGCCCGCTAGGTAACCTAGATAGTCCAAGGGCCCTGTAGTTAACCTACATAGTCCAAGTGTCCGGTAGTTAAATTACATAGTTCAAGGGTCCGTAGGGAATATACAGAGTCCAAGGGCCCGCTAGGGAACCTACATAGTCCAAGTGCCCGCTAGTTAATCTGCATAGTTCAAGTGCCCGATAGGGAACCTACAAAATCCAAGTGCCCGCTAGTTAACCTAGATCGTCCAAGTGTCCGCTAATTAACCTACATAGTACAAGTGCCTGCTAGGGAACCTAGATAGCCTAGTGCCGGCTCTGGAACCTACATAGTCCAAGTGACAGCAAGGGACCCTACATAGTCCAAGTGCCCGCTCTGGAACATACATAGTCCAAGTGCCCGCTAGGGAATCTACATAGTCCAAGGTCCCGCTAGTTAACGTAGATAGTCCAAGTTCCGCTAGTTAATCTACATAGTCCAAGGGACCACTAGTTAACCTACATAGTCCAAGTACCCGCTAGTTAACCTAGATCGTCCAAGTGCCCACTAGTTAACCTACATAGTCCAAGGGCCCGCTAGTTAACCTACATAGTCCAAGGGCCCGATAGTTTACGTATATAGTCCAAGTGACCACTAGGTTACCTACATAGTCCAAGTGCCCGTTGGTTAACCTACATAGTCCAAGTGCCCGCTAGGTAACCAATATAGTCCAAATGCCCGCTAGGGGCCCTAATAGTCCATATGCCGGCTAGTTAACCTAGATAGTCCAAGTGCTCGCTAGTTAATCTAGATAGACCAAGTGCCCGCTAGGGAACCTATCTAGTCCAAGTACCCGCTAGGAAACGTACATAGTCCAAGTGCCCGCTAGGTAACGTACATAGTCCAAGTGCACGCTAGGGAACCTACGTAGTCCAAGTGCCCGCTAGGGAATCTACATAGTCCAAGGGCCCGCTAGTTAACGTAGATACTCCACGTGCCGCTAGTTAATCTACATAGTCCAAGGGCCCGCTAGTTAACCTACATAGTCCAAGTACCCGCTAGTTAACCTAGGTCGTCCAAGTGCACGCTAGTTAACCTACATAGTCCAACTGCCCGCTAGGTAACCTAGACAGTTCAAGTGACCACTAGGTTACTTACATAGTCCAAGTGCCTGTTCGTTAACCTACATAGTCCAAGTGCCCTCTAGGTAACCAATATAGTCCAAATGCCCGCTAGGGACCCTAATAATCCAAGTGTCCGCTAGTTATCCTAGATAGTCCAAGTGCTCGCTAGTTAACCTAGATACTCAAAGTGCCCGCTAGTTAACCTAGATAGACCAAGTGCCCGCTAGGGAACCAACCCAGTCCAAGTGCCCGATAGGGAACTAACATAGTCCAAGGGCCCGCTAGGGAACCTACATAGTCCAAGTGCCCGTTAGTTAACCTAGATAGTCCAAGTGCCCGCTAGGTAACCTAGATAGTCCAACAGCCCGCTAGGTAACCTACATACTCCAAGAACCCGCTAGGCAACTTAGATAGTTCAAGTGCCATCTAGGTAACCTGGATAGTCCATGTGCCGCTAGGTAACCTACAAAGTCAAAGTGCCCGCTAGGTTATCTATATAGTCCAAATGCCTGCTAGGGTATCTACATAGTCCAAGGGCCTGCTAGTTAACGTAGATAGTCCAAGTGCCGCTAGTTATTCTACATAGTTAAAAGGCCCACTAGTTAACCTACATAGTCCAAGTACCAGCTAAGAAACCTAAATAGTCCAAGTGCCCGTTACCTAACCTAGTTAGTCCAAGTGCCCTCTAGTTAAACTAGATCGTCCAAGTGCCCGCTAAGAAACCTAGATAGTCCAAGTGCCCGTTACCTATACTAGACAGTCCAATTGCCCGCTATGCAACATACATAGTCCAAGTGCCGTTCGTTAACCTAGAAGTCCAAGTGCCCGCTAGGTAACCTAGACTCTCCAAGTGCCCGCTAGGTTAACTACATAGCCAAATGCCCGTTTGGTAACCTAGATAGTGCAAGTGCCCGGTAGTTAACCTACATAGTCCAAGTGCCCGCTAGGTAACCTAGATAGTCCAAGGGCCCTGTAGTTAACCTACATAGTCCAAGTGCCCGGTAGTTAAATTACATAGTTCAAGGGTCCGTAGGGAATATACAGAGTCCAAGTGCCCGCTAGGGAACCTACATAGTCCAAGTGCCCGCTAGTTAATCTGCATAGTTCAAGTGCCCGATAGGGAACCTACATAATCCAAGTGCCCGCTAGTTAACCTAGATCGTCCAAGTGTCCGCTAATTAACCTACATAGTACAAGTGCCTGCTAGGGAACCTAGATAGCCTAGTGCCGGCTCTGGAACCTACATAGTCCAAGTGACAGCAAGGGACCCTACATAGTCCAAGTGCCCGCTCTGGAACATACATAGTCCAAGTGCCCGCTAGGGAATCTACATAGTCCAAGGTCCCGCTAGTTAACGTAGATAGTCCAAGTGCCGCTAGTTAATCTACATAGTCCAAGGGACCACTAGTTAACCTACATAGTCCAAGTACCCGCTAGTTAACCTAGATCGTCCAAGTGCCCACTAGTTAACCTACATAGTCCAAGGGCCCGCTAGTTAACCTACATAGTCCAAGGGCCCGATAGTTTACGTATATAGTCCAAGTGACCACTAGGTTACCTACATAGTCCAAGTGCCCGTTGGTTAACCTACATAGTCCAAGTGCCCGCTAGGTAACCAATATAGTCCAAATGCCCGCTAGGGGCCCTAATAGTCCATATGCCGGCTAGTTAACCTAGATAGTCCAAGTGCTCGCTAGTTAATCTAGATAGACCAAGTGCCCGCTAGGGAACCTATCTAGTCCAAGTACCCGCTAGGAAACGTACATAGTCCAAGTGCCCGCTAGGTAACGTACATAGTCAAAGTGCCCGATAGGGAACCTACATAATCCAAGTGCCCGCTAAGGAACGTACATAGTCCAAGTGCCTGCTAGGTAACCTAGATAGTCCAAGTGCCCACTAGTTAACCTACATAGTCCAGGTTCCCCCTAGGTAACCAAATAGTCCAAGGGCCCGCTAGGTAACCTACATAGTCCTAGTGCCCCCTAGTTAACCTACATTCTCCAAGTGCCCGATAGGGAACCTACATAGTCAAATTGCCCGCTAGGTAACCTACATAGTCCAAATGCCCGCTAGTTAACCTACATATTCCAAGTGCCCGATAGGGAACCTACATAATCCAAGTGCCCGCTAGGGAACCTACATAGTCCAAGTGCCCGTTAGGTAACCTAGATAGTGCAAATGCCTGCTAGGGAACCCACATAGTCCAAGTGCACGCTAGGGAACTTACATAGTCCAGGCCCGCAAGGGAACCTACATAGTCCAAGTGCCCGTTAGTTAACCTAGATAGTCCCAGTGCCCGCTAGGTAACCTAGATAGTCCAACAGCCCGCTAGGTAACCTACATACTCCAAGTACCCGCTAGTTAACGTAGATAGTTCAAGTTCCAGCTAGGTAACCTAGATAGTCCAAATGACCGCTAGGGAGCTCACATAGTCCAAATGCCCGCTAGGTAACCTAGATAGTCTAAGGGCCCGCTAGGTTACCTACATAGTCCTAGTGCCCCCTAGTTAACCTACATTCTCCAAGTGCCCGATAGGGAACCTACATAGTCCAAGGTCCCGCTAGTTAACGTAGATAGTCCAAGTGCCGCTAGTTAATCTACATAGTCCAAGGGACCACTAGTTAACCTACATAGTCCAAGTACCCGCTAGTTAACCTAGATCGTCCAAGTGCCCACTAGTTAACCTACATAGTCCAAGGGCCCGCTAGTTAACCTACATAGTCCAAGGGCCCCATAGTTTACGTATATAGTCCAAGTGACCACTAGGTTACCTACATAGTCCAAGTGCCCGTTGGTTAACCTACATAGTCCAAGTGCCCGCTAGGTAACCAATATAGTCCAAATGCCCGCTAGGGGCCCTAATAGTCCATATGCCGGCTAGTTAACCTAGATAGTCCAAGTGCTCGCTAGTTAATCTAGATAGACCAAGTGCCCGCTAGGGAACCTATCTAGTCCAAGTACCCGCTAGGAAACGTACATAGTCCAAGTGCCCGCTAGGTAACGTACATAGTCCAAGTGCCCGATAGGGAACCTACATAATCCAAGTGCCCGCTAAGGAACGTACATAGTCCAAGTGCCTGCTAGGTAACCTAGATAGTCCAAGTGCCCACTAGTTAACCTACATAGTCCAGGTTCCCCCTAGGTAACCAAATAGTCCAAGGGCCCGCTAGGTAACCTACATAGTCCTAGTGCCCCCTAGTTAACCTACATTCTCCAAGTGCCCGATAGGGAACCTACATAGTCAAATTGCCCGCTAGGTAACCTACATAGTCCAAATGCCCGCTAGTTAACCTACATAGTCCAAGTGCCCGATAGGGAACCTACATAATCCAAGTGCCCGCTAGGGAACCTACATAGTCCAAGTGCCCGTTAGGTAACCTAGATAGTGCAAATGCCTGCTAGGGAACCCACATAGTCCAAGTGCACGCTAGGGAACTTACATAGTCCAGGCCCGCAAGGGAACCTACATAGTCCAAGTGCCCGTTAGTTAACCTAGATAGTCCCAGTGCCCGCTAGGTAACCTAGATAGTCCAACAGCCCGCTAGGTAACCTACATACTCCAAGTACCCGCTAGTTAACGTAGATAGTTCAAGTTCCAGCTAGGTAACCTAGATAGTCCAAATGACCGCTAGGGAGCTCACATAGTCCAAATGCCCGCTAGGTAACCTAGATAGTCTAAGGGCCCGCTAGGTTACCTACATAGTCCCAGTGGCCCCTAGTTAACCTACATTCTCCAAGTGCCCGATAGGGAACCTACATAGTCCAAGTGCCCACTAGGTAACCTACATAGTCCTAGTGCCCCCTAGTTAACCTACATTCTCCAAGTGCCCGATAGGGAACCTACATAGTCCAAGTGCCCGCTAGGTAACCTACATAGTCCAAATGCCCGCTAGTTAACCTACATAGTCCAAGTGCCCGATAGGGAACCTACATAATCCAAGTGCCCGATAGGGAACCTACCTAGTCCAAGTGCCCGTTAGGTAACTTAGATAGTCCAAATGCCCGCTAGGGAACGTATATAGTCCAAGTGCCTGCTAGGTAACCAATAGTCCAAGTGCCCACTAGTTAACCTACATAGTCCAGGTTCCCCCTAGGTAACCTAGATAGTCCAAGGTCCCACTAGGTAACCTACATAGTCCTAGTGCCCCCTAGTTAACCTACATTCTCAAAGTGCCTGATAGGGAACCTACATAGTCCAAGTGCCCGCTAGGTAACCTACATAGTCCAAATGCCCGCTAGTTAACCTACATAGTCCAAGTGCCCGATAGGGAACCTACATAATCCAAGTGCCCGCTAGGGAACCTACCTAGTCCAAGTGCCCGTTAGGTAACCTAGATATTCCAAATGCCCGCTAGGGAACCCACATAGTCCTAGTGCCCGCTAGGGAACTTACATAGTCCAAGGGCCCGCTAGGGAACCTACATAGTCCAAGTGCCCGTTAGTTAACCTAGATAGTCCCAGTGCCCGCTAGGTAACCTAGATAGTCCAACAGCCCGCTAGGTAACCTACATACTCCAAGTACCCGCTAGTTAACGTAGATAGTTCAAGTTCCAGCTAGGTAACCTAGATAGTCCAAATGACCGCTAGGGAGCTCACATAGTCCAAATGCCCGCTAGGTAACCTAGATAGTCTAAGGGCCCGCTAGGTTACCTACATAGTCCCAGTGGCCCCTAGTTAACCTACATTCTCCAAGTGCCCGATAGGGAACCTACATAGTCCAAGTGCCCACTAGGTAACCTACATAGTCCTAGTGCCCCCTAGTTAACCTACATTCTCCAAGTGCCCGATAGGGAACCTACATAGTCCAAGTGCCCGCTAGGTAACCTACATAGTCCAAATGCCCGCTAGTTAACCTACATAGTCCAAGTGCCCGATAGGGAACCTACATAATCCAAGTGCCCGATAGGGAACCTACCTAGTCCAAGTGCCCGTTAGGTAACTTAGATAGTCCAAATGCCCGCTAGGGAACGTATATAGTCCAAGTGCCTGCTAGGTAACCAATAGTCCAAGTGCCCACTAGTTAACCTACATAGTCCAGGTTCCCCCTAGGTAACCTAGATAGTCCAAGGTCCCACTAGGTAACCTACATAGTCCTAGTGCCCCCTAGTTAACCTACATTCTCAAAGTGCCTGATAGGGAACCTACATAGTCCAAGTGCCCGCTAGGTAACCTACATAGTCCAAATGCCCGCTAGTTAACCTACATAGTCCAAGTGCCCGATAGGGAACCTACATAATCCAAGTGCCCGCTAGGGAACCTACCTAGTCCAAGTGCCCGTTAGGTAACCTAGATATTCCAAATGCCCGCTAGGGAACCCACATAGTCCTAGTGCCCGCTAGGGAACTTACATAGTCCAAGGGCCCGCTAGGGAACCTACATAGTACAAGTGCCCGTTAGTTAACCTAGATAGTCCCAGTGCCCGCTAGGTAACCTAGATAGTCCAACAGCCCGGTAGGTAACCTACATACTCCAAGTACCCACTAGGTAACGTAGATAGTTCAAATGCCAGCTAGGTAACCTAGATAGTCCAAGTGCCCGCTAGGTAATCTACAAAGTCTAAGTACCCGCTAGGTAATCTATATAGTCCAAATGCCCGCTAGGTAACCTAGATAGTCTAAGGGCCCGCTAGGTAACCTACATAGTCCTAGTGCCCCCTAGTTAACCTACATAGTCCAAGTGCCCACTAGGTAACCTAGACAGTCCAATTGCCCGCTAGTTAACCTAGACAGTCCAAGTACCCGATAGGGAACCTACATAGTCCAAGTGCCCGCTGGGAACCTACGTAGTCCACGTGCTCGCTAGGCAACCTACATAGTCCAAGTGCCCGTTAGTTAACCTAGATAGTCAAAGTGCCTGCTAGGTAACTTATATAGTCCAAGTGCCCGCTAGGTAACCTAGACAGTCCAAGTGTCCGCTAGGTTACCTACATAGTCCAAGTGCACGTTCGTTAACCTAGATAGTCCAAGTGCCCGCTGATAACCTACATAGTCCAAGGGTCCACTAGGTAACCTTGATAGTCCAAGTGCCTTCTAGTTAACCTACATAGTCCAAGTCTCCGCTAGGTAACTTACATAGTCCAAGTGTCCACTAGGTAACCTAAATAATCCAAATGCCCGCTACGGAAACTACATAGTCCAAGTGCCCGCTAGTTAACCTAGATAGTCCAAGTGCCCGCTAGTAAACCTAGATAGTCCAAGTAACCGCTAGTTAATCTAGATTGTCCATGTGCCCGCTAGTTAACCTAGATCGTCCATGTGCCCGCTAGTAAACCTACATAATCCAAGTGCCCGATAGTTAACCTACATAGCCCAAGGGCCCTCTAGTTAAGCTAGATAGTCCAATTGCCTGCTAGGGGACGTACATAGTCCAAGTGCTCGCTAGGCAACCTACATAGTCCAAGTGCCCGTTAGTTAACCTAGATAGTCAAAGTGCCTGCTAGGTAACCTAAATAGTCCAAGTGCCCACTAGGGAACCTACATAGTCCAAGTGCCCGCTAGGTAACCTAGATAGCCCAATTGCCCGTTAGCTAACCTAGATAGTCGAAGTGTCCGCTAGTTAACCTACATAGTCCAAGTGCCCGTTCGTTAACCTAGATAGTCCAAGTGCCCGCTAGGTAACCTAAGTAGTCCAAATGTCCGATAGGGATCCTACATTGTCCAAGTGCCCGCTAGGTAACCTACATAGTCCAAGAGCCCGATCGTTAACCTAGATAGGCCAAGTGCCCGCTAGGTAACCTGGATAGTCCAAGTGCCCGCTAGTTAACCTACATAGTCCAAGTGCCTGCTAGGTAAACTACATAGTCCAAGTGCCCACTAGGTAACCTAGAGAGTCCAATTGCCGGCTAGTTAACCTAGACAGTCCAAGTACCCGATAGGGAACCTACATAGTCCAAGTGACCGCTAGGGAACCTACATAGTCCAAGTGCTCGCTAGGCAACCTACAAAGTCCAAGTGCCCATTAGTTAACCTAGATAGTCAAAGTACCCACTAGGGGACGTACATAGTCCAAGTACCTGCTAGGTAACCTACATAGTCCAAGTTCCTGATGGTAACCTAAATATTCCAAATGCCCGCTAGGGAAACTACGTAGTCCAAGTGCCTGCTAGTTAACCTAGATAGTCCAAGTGCCTGCTAGTAAACCTACATAATCCATGGGCCCGCCAGTTAACCTACATAGTGCAAGGGCCCGCTAGTTAACCTAGATCGTGCAAGTGTCCGCTAGTTAACCTACATAGTCCACGTGCCTGCTAGGTAACCTAGATAGTCGAAGTGCCCGCTAGGCATCCTTCATAATCCAAGTGCCTGCTAGGTAACCTAGATAGTCCAAGTGCCTGTTAGTTAACCTAGATAGTCCAAGTGCCCACTAGGGGACGAACATAGTCCAAGTGCCCGCTAGTTAACCTACATAGTCCAAGTCCCTGATAGGTAACCTAGACAGTCCAAGTGACCATTAGGTTACCTACATAGTCTAAATGCCCGTTCGTTAACCTACATACTCCAAGTGCCCGCTAGGTAACGTAGATAGCCCAAGTGCCCGCTAGGGAACGTACATAGTCCAGGTGCCCTCTAGGTAACCTAGATAGTCCAAGTGCCCGCTAGTTAACCTACATAGTCCAAGTGCCTGTTAGGTAAACTACATAGTCCAAGTGCCCACTAGTTAACCTAGACAGTCCAATTGCCAGCTAGTTAACCTAGACAGTCCAAGTACCCGATAGGGAACCTACATAGTCCAAGTGCCCGCTAGGGAACCTACATAATCCAAGTGCTCACTAGGCAACCTACATAGTCCAAGTGCCCGCTAGTTAACCTAGATAATCCTAGTGCCCTTTAGTTAACCTAGATAGTCCAAGTGGCCACTAGGGGACATACATAATCCAAGGGCCCGCTAGTTAACCTACATAGTCCAAGGTCCGTTAGTTTGCCTAGATAGTCCACGTGCCCGCTAGTTAACCTACATAGTACAAGGGCCCGCTAGTTGACCTAGATAGTCCAAGTGCCCGCTAGTTAACCTAGATAGTCAAAGTACCCGCTAGATAACCTAAGTAGTACAAATGTCCGATAGGGATCCTACATAGTCCAAGTACCCGCTAGTTAACCTACATAGTCCAAGTCCCTGCTAGGTAACCTAGACAGTCCAAGTGACCATTAGTTTACCTACATAGTCCAAGTGTCCGTTCGTTAACCTACATAGTCCAAGTGCCCGATAGGTAACGTAGATAGCCCAAGTGCCCGCTAGGAAACGTACATAGTCCAAATGCCCTCTAGTTAACCTACATAGTCCAAGTGCCTGCTAGGTAAACTACATAGTCCAAGTGCCCACTAGGTAACCTGGACAGTCCAATGCCCGCCAGCTAAACTAGACAGTCTAAGTACCCGATAGGGAACCTACATAGTCCAAGTGCCCGCTGGGAACCTACATAGTCCAAGTGCTCGCTAGGCAACCTACATAGTCCAAGTGCCCGTTAGTTAACCTAGATAGTCAAAGTGCCTGCTAGGTAACCTATATAGTCCAAGTGCCCGCTAGGGAACCTACATAGTCCAAGAGCCCGCTAGGTAACCTAGATAGTCCAATTGCCCGTTAGCTAACCTAGATAGTCGAAGTGGCCGCTAGTTAACCTACATAGTCCAAGTGCCCGTTCCTTAACCTAGATACTCCAAGTGCCCGCTAGGTAACCTAAGTAGTCCAAATGTCCAATAGGGATCCTATATAGTCAAGTGCCCGCTAGGTAACCTACATAGTCCAAGAGCCCGATCGTTAACCTAGATAGGCCAAGTGCCCGCTAGGTAACCTAGACAGTCCAAGTGCCCGCTAGGTTACCTACATAGTCCAAGTGCACGTTCGTTAACCTAGATAGTCCAAGTGCCCGCTGGTAACCTACATAGTCTTAGGGCCCGCTAGGTAACCTTGATAGTCCAAGTGCCTTCTAGTTAACCTACATAGTCCAAGTGCCCGCTAGGTAACCTACATAGTCCAAGTGCCCGCTAGGTAACCTAAATAATCCAAATGCCCGCTAGGGAAACTACATAGTCCAAGTGCCCGCTAGTTAACCTAGATATTCCAAGGGCCCGCTAGTAAACCTAGATAGTCCAAGGGCCTGCTAGTTAATCTAGATTGTCCAAGTGCCCGTTAGTTAACCTAGATCGTCCAAGTGCCCGCTAGTAAACCTAGATAATCCAAGTGCCCGATAGTTAACCTACATAGTCCAAGGGCCCTCTAGTTAAGCTAGATAGTCCAAGTGCCCGCTAGGGGATGTACATAGTCCAAGTGCTCGCTAGGCAACCTGCATCATCCAAGTGCCCGTTAGTTAACCTAGATAGTCAAAGTGCCTGCTAGGTAACCTAAATAGTCCAAGTGCCCGCTAGGGAACCTACATAGTCCAAGTGCCCGCTAGGTAACCTAGATAGTCCAATTGCCCGTTAGCTAACCTAGATAGTCGAAGTGTCCGCTAGTTAACCTACATAGTCCAAGTGCCCGTTCGTTAACCTACATAGGCCAAGTGCCCGCTAGGTAACCTAGATATTCCAAGTGCCTGCTAGGTTACCTACATAGTCCAAGTGCACGTTCGTTAACCTAGATAATCCAAGTGCCCGCTGGTAACCTACATAGTCCAAGGGCCCGCTAGGTAACCTTGATAGTCCAAGTGTCTTCTAGTTAACCTACATAGTCCAAGTGCCTGCTAGGTAACATAGATAGTAAAATTGCCCGTTAGCTAACCTAGATAGTCGAAGTGTCCGCTAGGTAACCTACATAGTCCAATTGCCCGTTCGTTAACCTAGATAGGCCAAGTGCCCGCTAGGTAACCTAGACAGTCCAAGTGAATGCTAGGTTACCTACATAGTCCAAGTGCACGTTCGTTAACCTAGATAGTCCAAGTGCCCGCTGGTAACCCACATAGTCCAAGTACCCGCTAGGTAACCTACATAGTCCAAGTGCCCTCTGGGTAACCTAAGTAATCCAAATGCCCGCTAGGGATACTACATACTACAAGTGCCCGCTAGTTAACCTAGATAGTCCAAGTGCGCGCTAGTTAACCTACATAGTCCAAGGGCCCGCTAGTTAACCTACATAATCCAAGGTCCGCTAGTTAACCTATATAGTCCAAGTGCCCGCTAGTTAACCTACATAGTACAAGGGCCCGCTAGTTAACCTAGATAGTCAAAGTGCCCGCTAGGTAACCTAGACAGTCCAAGTGCCCGCTAGGTTACCTAAATAGTCCAATTGCCCGTTCGTTAACCTAGAAGTCCAAATGCCCGCTAGGGATACTACATACTACAAGTGCCCGCTAGTTAACCTAGATAGTCCAAGTGCGCGCTAGTTAACCTACATAGTCCAAGGGCCCGCTAGTTAACCTACATAATCCAAGGTCCGCTAGTTAACCTATATAGTCCAAGTGCCCGCTAGTTAACCTACATAGTACAAGGGCCCGCTAGTTAACCTAGATAGTCAAAGTGCCCGCTAGGTAACCTAGACAGTCCAAGTGCCCGCTAGGTTACCTAAATAGTCCAATTGCCCGTTCGTTAACCTAGATAGTCCAAGTGCCCGCTAGGTTACCTAGACAGTCCAAGTGCCCGCTAGTTAATCTAGATAATCCAAGTGCCCGCTAGGGAACCTACATAATTCAAGTGCCCGCTAGGGAACCTACATAATCCAAGTGCCCGCTAGTTAACCTACATAGTCCAAGGGCCCTCTAGTTAACCTACATAGTCCAAGGGCCCTCTAGTTAACCTACATAGTCCATGCCCGATAGGGAACCTACACAGTCCAAGTGCCCGATAGGGATCCTAGATAGTCCAAGTGCAGATAGGGAACCTACATAGTCAAAGTGCCCACGAGGGAACCTGCATTGTGCAAGTGCCCGGTAGTTAACCTAGGTAGACCAAGTGCCCGCTAGTTAACCTACATAATCCAACGGCCCGCTATTTAACCTAGATAGTCAAAGTGCCCGCTAGGTAACCTAGACAGTCCAAGTGCCCGCTAGTTTACCTACATAGTCCAAGTGCCCGTTCGTTAACCTAGATAGTCAAAGTGCCCGCTAGGTAACCTAGACAGTCCAAGTGCCCCTTTGTTAACCTACATAGTCCAAGTGCCCGCTAGGTAACGTAGATAGCCCAAATGCCTGCTAGGAAACATACATAGTCCAAGTGCCCTCTAGGTAACCTAGATAGTCCAAGTGCCCGCTAGTTAACCTACATAGTCCAAGTGCCTGCTAGGTAAACTACATAGTCCAAGTGCCCACTAGGTAACCTAGAGAGTCCAATTGCCCGCTAGTTAACCTAGACAGTCTAAGTACCCGATAGGGAACCTACATAGTCCAAATGACCGCTAGAGAACCTACATAGTCCAAGTGCTCGCTAGGCAACCTACATAGTCCAAGCGCCCGTTAGTTAACCTAGATAGTCAAAGTGCCTGCTAGGTAACCTAAATAGTCCAAGTGCCCGCAAGGGAACCTATATAGTCCAAGTGCCTGCTAGGTAACCTATATAGTCCCAGTGCCCACTAGGTAACCTAAGTAATCCAAATGCCCGCTAGAGAAACTACATAGTCCAAGTGCCCGCTAGTTAACCTAGATAGTCCAAGTGCTCGCTAGTAAACCTAGATATTCCAAGGGCCCGCTAGTTAATCTAGATAATCCAAGTGCCCGCTAGTTAACCTAGATACTCTAAGTGCCCGCAAGTTAACCTAGATAGTCCAAGAGCCCGCTAATTAATCTAGATAGTCCAAGTGCCCGCAGTTAACCTACATAGTCCAAGGGCCCTCGAGTTACCCTAGATAGTCCAAGTGCCCGCTAGGGTACATACATAGTCCAAGTGCCCGCTAGGTAACCTAGATAGTCCAAGTGCCCGCTAGGGTATGTACATAGTTCAAGTACCCGCTAGGTAACCTAGATTGTCCAAGTGTCCGCTAGGTAACCTAGATAGTCCAAGGCCCTGCTAGTTAACCTACATAGTCCAATGCCTAATCGGGAACCTACACAGTCCAAGTGCCCGCTGAAGAACCTACATAGTCCAAGTGCCTGATAGGGAACCTACATATTCCAAGTGCCCGTTAGGGAACCTAGATAGTCCAAGTGCCCATAGGGAACCTATATAGTCCAAGTGCCCACTAGGGAACGTACATAGTCAAAGTGCCCGCTAGGGAACCTGCATTGATAAGTGCCCGCTAGTTAACCTAGATAGTCCAAGTGCCCGCTAGTTAACCTACATAGTCCAAGGTCAGCTAGTTAACCTAGATAGTCCAAGTGCCCGCTAGTTAACCTACATAGTCCAAGGTCAGCTAGTTAACCTAGATAGTCCAAGTGCCCGCTAGTTAACCTACATAGTCCAAGAACCCTCTAGTTAACCTAGATAGTCCAATTTCCCGCTAGTTAACCTACATAGTCCAAGGGCCCGCTAGTTAACCTAGATAGTCAAAGTGCCTGCTAGGTAACCTAGACAGTCCAAGTGCCCGCTAGGTTACCTAAATAGTCCAAGTGCCCGTTCGTTAACCTAGATAGTCCATGTGCCCGCTAGGTTACCTAGACAGTCCAAGTGCCCGCTAGTTAACCTACATAGTCCAAGTGCCCGATAGGGAACCTACATAATTCAAGTGCCCGATAGGGAACCTACATAATCCAAGTGCCCGTTAGTTAACCTAGATAGTCCAAGTGCCCACTAGGGGACGTACATAATCCAAATGCATGCTAGGTAACCTACATAGTCCAAGTTCCTGATGGTAACCTAAATAGTCCAAATGCCCGCTAGGGAAACTACATAGTCCAAGTGCCTGCTAGTTAACCTAGATAGTCCATGTTCCTGCTAGTAAACCTACATAATCCATGGGCCCGCTAGTTAACCTACATAGTGCAAGGGCCCGCTAGTTAACCTAGATCGTGCAAGTGTCCGCTAGTTAACCTACATAGTCCACGTGCCTGCTAGGTAACCTAGATATTCGAAGTGCCCGCTAGGCATCCTTCATAATCCAAGTACCTGCTAGGTAACCTAGATAGTCCAAGTGCCCGCTAGGGGACGAACATAGTCCAAGTGCCCGCTAGTTAACCTACATAGTACAAGGGCCCGCTAGTTGACCTAGATAATCCAAGTGCCCGCTAGTTAACCTAGATAGTCAAAGTGACCGCTAGTTAACCTAAGTAGTACAAATGTCCGATAGGGATCCTACATAGTCCAAGTGCCCGCTAGGTAACCTACACAGTCCAAGTGACCATTAGGTTACCTACATAGTCCAAGTGCCCGTTCGTTAACCTACATAGTCCAAGTGCCCGCAAGGTAACGTAGATATCCCAAGTGCCCGCTAGGTAACATACATAGTCCAGGTGCCCTCTAGGTAACCTAGATAGTCCAAGTGCCCGCTGGATAACCTACATAGTCCAAGTGCCTGTTAGGTAAACTACATAGTCCAAGTGCCCACTAGTTAACCTAGACAGTCCAATTGCCCGCTAGTTAACCTAGACAGTCCAAGTGCCCGCTAGGGAACCTACATAGTCCAAGTGCCCGCTAGGTAACCTAGAGAGTCCAATTGCCCGTTAGCTAACCTAGATAGTCGAAGTGTCTGCTAGTTAACCTACATAGTCCAAGTGCCCGTTCGTTAACCTAGATAGGCCAAGTGCCCGCTAGGTAACCTAGACAGTCCAAGTGCCCGCTAGGTTACCTACATATTCCAAGTGCACGTTCGTTAACCTAGATAGTCCAAGTGCCCGCTAGGTAACCTTGATAGTCCAAGTGCCTTTTAGTTAACCTACATAGTCCAAGTGCCCGCAAGGTAACCTACATAGTCCAAGTGCCCACTAGGTAACCTAAGTAATCCAAATGCCCGCTAGGGAAACTACATAGTCCAAGTGACCGCTAGTTAACCTAGATAGTCCAAGTGCCCGCTAGTAAACCTAGATAGTCCAACGGCCCGCTAGTTAATCTAGATGGTCGAAGTGCCCGCTAGCTAACCTAGATAGTCCAAGTGCCCACTGGTTAACCTAGCTAATCCAAGTGCCCGCTAGTTAACCTACCTAGTCCAAGGGCCCTCTAGTTAACCTAGATAGTCCAAGTGCCCGTTAGGGTACGTACATAGTCCAAGTGTCCGCTAGGTAACCTAGATAGCCCAAGTGCCCGCTAGGGTATGTACATAGTTCAAGTGCCCGCTAGGTAACCTTGATTGTCCAATTGCCCGCTAGTTAACCTACATAGTCCAAGTGCCTGCTAGGTAACCTAGATAGTCCAAGGTCCTGCTAGTTAACCTCCATAATCCAATGCCCGATCGGGAACCTAAATAGTCCAAGTGCCCGCTGAGGAACCTACATAGTCCAAGTGCCCGATAGGGAACCTATATATTTCAAGTGCCCGTTAGGGAACCTACATACTCAAAGTGCCCGCTAGGGAACCTACATTGTGCCAATGCCCGCTAGTTAACCTAGATAGTCCAAGTGCCCGCTAGTTAACCTATATAGTCCAAGGTCAGCTAGTTAACCTAGATATTCCAAGTGCCCGCTAGTTAACCTACATAGTCCAAGAACCCGCTAGTTAACCTACATAGTCCAAGTTCCCGCTAGTTAACCTACATAGTACAAGGGCCCGCTAGTTGGCCTAGATAGTCCAAGTGATCGCTAGTTAACCTAGATAGTCAAAGTGCCCGCTAGTTAACCTAATAATACAAATGTCCGATAGGGATCCTACATCGTCCAAGTGCTCACTAGTTAACCTACATAGTTCAAGTCCCCGCTAGGTAACCTAGACAGTCCAAGTGACCATTAGGTTACCTACATAGTTCAAGTGCCTTTCGTTAACCTACATAGTCCAAGTGCCCGCTAGGTAACGTAGTTAGCTCAAGTGCCCGCTAGGGAACCTACATAGTCCAAGTGCCCTCTAGGTAACCTAGATAGTCCAAGTGCCCGCTAGTTAACCTACATAGTCCAAGTGCCTGCTACGTAAACTACATAGTCCAAGTGCCCACTAGGTAACCTAGACAGTCCAAGTACCCGATAGGAAACCTACATAGTCCAAGTGCCCGCTAGGGAACCTACATAGTCCAAGGGCTCGCTAGGCAACTTACATAGTCCAAATGCCCGTTAGTTAAATTAGATAGTCAAAGTGCCTGCTAGGTAACCTAAATAGTCCAAGTGCCCACTAGGGAACCTACATAGTCCAAGTGCCCGCTAGGTAACTTATAGTCCAATTGCCCGTTAGCTAACCTAGATAGTCAAAGTGTCCGCTAGTTAACTTACATAGTCCAAGTGCCCGTTCGTTAACCTAGATAGGCCAAGTGCCCGCTAGGTAACCTACATAGTCCAAGTGCCCACTAGGTAACCTTAGTAATCCAAATGCCCGCTAGGGAAACTACATCGTCCAAGTGCCCTCTAGTTAACTTAGATATTCCAAGTGCCCGCTAGTAAACCTAGATAGTCCAAGGGCCCGCTAGTTAATCTAGATAGTCCAAGTGCCCGCTAGTTAACCTAGATAATCCAAGTGCCCGCTAGTTAACCTAGATAGTCCAAGGGCCCGCTAGTTAATCTAGATAGTCCAAGTGCCCGCTAGTTAACCTAGATAATCCAAGTGCCCGCTAGTTAACCTACATAATCAAAGGGCCCTCTAGTTAACCTAGATAGTACAAGTGCCCGCTAGGGATGTACATAGTCCAAGTGCCCGCTAGGTAACCTAGATAGTTCAAGTGCCCGCTAGGGTATGTACATAGTCCGAGTGCCGGCTAGGAAACCTAGATAGTCCAAGTGCCCGCTAGTTAACCTACATAGTCCAAGGGCCCGCTAGTTAACCTACATAGTCCAAGTTCCGCTAGTTAACCTATATAGTCCAAGTGCCCGCTAGTTAACCTACATAGTCCAATGCCCGATAGGGATCCTACATTGTCCCAGTGCCCGCTGAGGAACCTACATAGTCCAAATGCCCGATAGGGAACCTACATATTCCAAGTGCCTGTTAGGGAACCTAGATAGTCCAAGTGCCCATAGGGAACCTATAAAGTCCAAGTGCCCGCTAGGGAACCTACATAGTCAAAATGCCCGCTAGGGAACCTGCATTGTGCAAGTGCCCGCTAGTTAACCTAGACAGCCCAAGTGCCCTCTAGTTAAACTACATAGTCAAAAGTCAGCTAGTTAACTTAGATAGTCCAAGTGCCCGCTAGTTAACCTAGATGATCCAAGTGTCCGCTAGTTAACCTACATAATCCAAGTTCCCGTTAGGTAACCTAGATAGTACAAGTGCCCGCAAGGTAACCTACATAGTCCAAGTGCCTGCTAGGTAACCTAGATATTCCAAGTTCCTTTTAGCTAACCTAGATAATCCAAGTGCCCGCTAGGTAACCTACATAGTCCAAGTGCCCTCTCGTTAACCTAGATAATCCAAGTGCCCGCTTGGTAACCTAAACTGTCCAATTGTCCGCTAGGTTACCTACATAGCCCAAGTGCACGTTCGTTAACCTAGATAGTCCAAGTGCCCGCTAGATAACCTACATAGTCCAAGGGTTCGATAGGTAACCTATATAGTCCAAGTGCCCGTTAGTTAACCTACATAGTCCAGTGTCCGCTAAGAAACCTAGATAGTCCAAGTGTCCGTTAGGTAACCTAGATAGTCCAAGTACCCGCTAGGTAAACTACATAGTCCAAATTCCTGCTAGGCAACCTAGATAGTCCAAGTGCCCGTTACCTAACCTAGATATTCCAATTGCCCGCTTGGTAACCTAGATATTCCAAGTTCCTGTTGGCTAACCTAGATAATCCAAGTGCCCGCTAGGTAACCCACATAGTTCAAGTGCCCTTTCGTTAACCTAGATAGTCAAAGTGCCCGCTAGGTAACCTAGACAGTCCAAGTGCCCGCTAGGTTACCTACATAGTCCAAGTGCCCGTTCGTTAACCTAGATAGTCCAAGTGCCCGCAAGGTTTCCTAGACAGTCCAAGTGCCCGCTAGTTAACCTACATAGTCCAAGTGCCCGATAGGGAACCTACATAATCCAAGTGCCCGATAGGGAACCTACATAATCCAAGTGCCCGCTAGGGAACATACATATTCCAAGTGCCCGCTAGGCAGCCTACATAGTCCAAGTGCCCGTTAGTTAACCTAGATAGTCTAAGTGCCCACTAGGGGACGTACATAGTTCAAGTGCCCACTAGGTAACCTACATAGTCCAAGTTCCCGATGGTAACATAAATAGTCCAAATGCCCGCTAGGGAAACTACATAGTCCAAGTGCCCGTTCCTTAACCTACATAGTCCAAGTGCACGCTAGGTAACGTAGATAGCCCAAGTGCCCGCTAGGGAACGTACATAGTCCAAGTGCCCTCTAGGTAACCTAGATAGTCCAAGTGCCTGCTAGGTAAACTACATAGTCCAAATGCCCACTAGGTAACCTAGACAGTCCAATTGCCCGCTAGTTAACCTAGACAGTCCAAGTACCCGTTAGGCAACCTACATAGTCCAAGTGACTGCTAGGGAACCTACATAGTCCAAGTGCCCGCCAGGTAACCTAGATAGTACAATGCCCGTTAGCTAACCTAGATAGTCGAAGTGTCCGCTAGTTAACGTACATAGTCCAAGTGCCCGTTCGTTAACCTAGATAGGCCAAGTGCCCGCCGGGTAACCTAGACAATCCAAGTGCCCGCTAGGTTACCTACATAGTCCAAGTGCACGTTCGTTAACCTAGATAGTCCAAGTGCCCGCTGGTAACCTACATAGTCCAAGGGCCCGCTAGGTAACCTTGATATTCCAAGTGCCTTCTAGTTAACCTACATAGTCCAAGTGCCCGCTAGGTAACCTACATAGTCCAAGTGCCCACTGGGTAACCTAAGTAATACAAATGCCCGCTAGGGACACTACATAGTCCAAGTGCCCGCTAGTAAACCTAGATAGTCTAAGGGCCAGCTAGTTAATCTAGATAGTCCATGTGCCCTCTAGTTAACCTAGATAGTCCAAGTGCCCACTAGGGGACGTACATAGTCCAAGTGCCCGCTAGGTAACCTACATAGTCCAAGTTCCCGATGGTAACATAAATATTCCAAATGCCCGCTAGGGAAACTACATAGTCCAAGTGCCCGTTCGTTAACCTACATAGTCCAAGTGTCCGCTAGGTAACGTAGATAGCCCAAGTGCCCGCTAGGGAACGTACATAGTCAAAGTGCCCTCTAGGTAACCTAGATAGTCCAAGTGCCTGCTAGGCAAACTACATAGTCCAAATGCCTCTAGTTAACCTAGATAGTCCATGTGCTCGCTAGTTAACCTAGATAATCCAAGTGCCCGCTAGTTAACCTACATAGTCCAAGTCCCTGTAGTTCACCTAGATAGTCCAAGTGCCCGCTAGGGAACCTACATAGTCAAAGTGCCCCCTAGGGAACCTGCATTGTGCAAGTGCCCGCTAGTTAACCTAGATAGTCCAAATGCCCGCTAGGTAAACTACATAGTCCAAGGTGAGCTAGTTAACCTAGATAGTCCAAGTGCCCGCTAGTTAACCTACATAGTCCAAGGTCAGCTAATTAACCCAGATAGTCCATGTGCCCGCTAGTTAACCTACATAGTCCAAGGGCCCGCTAGTTAACCTACATAGTCCAAGTTCCCGTTAGGTAACCTAGATAGTACAAGTGCCCGCAAGGTAACCTACATAGTCCAAGTGCCAGCTAGGTAACCTAGATATTCCAAGTTCCTGTTAGCTAACCTAGATAATCCAATTGCCCGATAGGTAACCTAAATAGTCCAAGTGCCCTTTCGTTAACCTAGATAATCCAAGTGCCTGCTACGCAACCTACATAGTCCAAGTTCCCCCTTGGTAACCTAAATAGTCCAAATGCCCGCTAGGGAATCTACATAGTCCAAGTGCCCGCTAGTTAACTTAGATAGTCCAAGTGCCTGCTAGTAAACATACATAATCCTTGGGCCCGCTAGTTAACCTACATAGTGCAAGGGCCCGCTAGTTAACCTAGATCGTGCAAGTGCCCGCTAGGTAACCTAGATAGTCCAAGTGCCCGCTAGGGATCCTTCATAATCCAAATACCTGCTAGATAACCTAGATAGTCCAAGTGCCCGCTAGTTAACCTAGATAGTCCTAGTGCCCGTTAGTTAACCTAGATAGTCCAACTGCCCACTAGGGGACGTACATAGTCCCAGTGCCCGCTAGGTAACCTAGATAGTCCAAGTGCGCGCTAGGGTATGTACATAGTCCGAGTGCCTGCTAGGAAACCTAGATAGTCTAAGTGCCCGCTAGTTTACCTACGTAGTCCAAGTGCCCGTTGGTAACCTAGATAGGCCAAGTGCCCGCTAGGTAACCTAGACAGTCCAAATGCCCGCTAGGTTACCTACATAGTCCAAGTGCACGTTCGTTAACCTAGATAGTCAATGTGCCCGCTGGTAACCTACATAGTCCAAGGGCCCGCTAGGTAACCTTGATAGTCCAAGTGCCTTCTAGTTAACCTACATAGTCCAAGTGCCCGCTAGGTAACTTACATAGTCCAAGTGCCCACTGGGTAAACTAATTAATCCAAATGCCCGCTAGGGAAACTACATAGTCCAAGTGCCCGCTAGTTAACCTAGATAGTCCAAGTGCCCGCAAGTTAACCTAGATAGTCCATGTGCCCGCTAGTTAACCTAGATAGTCCAAGGGCCCGCTAGTTAATCTATATAGTCCAAGTGCCCGCTAGTTAACCTAGCTAATCCAAGTGCCCGCTAGTTAACCTACATTGTCCAAGGTCCCTCTAGTTAACCTAGAGAGTCAAAGTGCCCGCTAGGGTACGTACATACTACAAGTACCCGCTAGGTAACCTAGATAGTCCAATTGCCCGCTAGGGTATGTACATAGTTCAAGTGCCCGCTAGGTAACCTAGATTGTCCAAGTGCCCGCTAGTTACCCTACATAGTCCAAGTGCCTGCTAGGTAACCTAGATAGTCCAAGGTCCTGCTAGTTAACCTACATAGTCCAATGTCCGATAGGAACCTACATAGTCCAAGTGCCCGCTGAGGACCCTACATAGTCCAAGTGCCCGATAGGGAACCTATATATTCCAAGTGCCCGTTAGGGAACCTAGATAGTCCAAGAGCCCATAGGGAACCTACATACTCAAAGTGCCCGCTAGGGAACCTGCATTGTGCAAATGCCCGCTAGTTAACCTAGATAGTCCAAGTGCCTGCTAGTTAACCTACATAGTCCAAGAACCCGCTATATAACCTAGATAGTCCAAGTTCCCGCTAGTTAACCTACATAGTCCAAGGGCCCGCTAGTTAACCTAGATATTCCAAGTGCCCGCTAGTTAACCTAGATCGTCCAAGTGTCCGCTAGTTGGCCTACATAGTCCAAGTTCCCGTTAGGTAGCCTAGATAGTACAAGTGCCCGTAAGGTAACCTACATAGTCCAAGTGCCCGCTAGGTAACCTAGATATTCCAAGTTCCTGTTGGCTAACCTAGATAATCCAAGTGCCCGCTAGGTAACCTACATAGTCCAAGTGCCCTTTCTTTAACCTAGATAGTCAAAGTGCCCGCTAGGTAACCTAGACAGTCCAAGTGCCCGCTAGGTTACCTACATAGTCCAAGTGCCCGTTCGTTAACCTAGATAGTCCAAGTGCCCGCTAGGTTACCTAGACAGTCCAAGTGCCCGCTAGTTAACCTACATAGTCCAAGTGCTCGATAGGGAAACTACATAATCCAAGTGCCCGATAGGGAACCTCCATAAACCAAGTGCCCGCTAGGGAACCTACATAGTCCAAGTGCCCTCTAGGAAGCCTACATAGTCCAAGTGCCCGCTAGGTAACCTACATAGTCCAAGTTCCCGATGGTAACATAAATAGTCCAAATGCCCGCTAGGGAAACTACATAGTCCAAGTGCCCGTTCGTTAACCTACATAGTCCAAGTGCCCGCTAGGTAACGTAGATAGCCCAAGTGCCCGCTAGGGAACGTACATAGTCCAAGTGCCCTCTAGGTAACCTAGATAGTCCAAGTGCCCGCTAGTTAACCTACATAGTCCAAGTGCCTGCTAGGTAAACTACATAGTCCAAATGCCCACTAGGTAACCTAGACAGTCCAATTGCCCACTAGTTAACCTAGACAGTCCAAGTACCCGATAGGGAACCTACATAGTCCCAGTGCCCGCTAGGGAACCTACATAGTCCAAGTGCCCGCCAGGTAACCTAGATAGTCCAATTGTCTATTAGCTAACCTAGATAGTCGAAGTGTCCGCTAGTTAACGTACATAGTCCAAGTGCCCGTTCGTTAACCTAGATAGGCCAAGTGCCCACTAGGTAACCTAGACAATCCAAGTGCCCGCTAGGTTACCTACATAGTCCAAGTGCCCGCTCGTTAACCTAGATAGTCCAAGTGCCCGCTAGGTTACCTAGACAGTCCAAGTGCCCGCTAGTTAACCTACATAGTCCAAGTGCCCGATAGGGAACCTACATAATCCAAGTGCCCGATAGGGAACCTACATAATTCAAGTGCCCGCTAGGGAACCTACAGAGTCCAAATGCCCGCTAGGCAGCCTAGATAGTCCAAGTGCCCGTTAGTTAACCTAGATTGTCCAAGTGCCCACTAGGGGACGTACATAGTCCAAGTGCCCGCTAGGTAACCTACATAGTCCAAGTTCCCGATGGTGACATAAATAGTCCAAATGCCTGCTAGGAAAACTACATAATCCAAGTGCCCGTTCGTTAACCTACATAGTCCAAGTGCCCGCTAGTTAATCTATATAGTCCAAGTGCCTGCTTTGTAAACTACACAGTCCAAATGCCCACTAGGTAACCTAGACAGTCCAATTGCCCGCTAGTTAACCTAGACAGTCCAAGTACCCGATAGGGAACCTACATAGTCCAAGTGCCCGCTAGGGAACCTACATAGTCCAAGTGCCCACCACGTAACCTACATAGTCCATTTGCCCTTTAGCTAACCTAGATAGTCGAAGTGTCCGCTAGTTAACGTACATAATCCAAGTGCCCATTCGTTAACCTAGATAGGCCAAGAGCCCGCTAGGTAACCTACATAATCCAAGGGCCCGCTAGGTAACCTTGATAGTCCAAGTGCCTTCTAGTTTACCTACATAGTCCAAGTGCCCGCAGGGTAACCTACATAGTCCAAGTGCCCACTGGGTAACCTAAGTAATCCAAATGCCCGCTAGGGAAACTACATAGTCCAAGTGCCCGCTAGTTAACCTAGATAGTCCAAGTGCCCGCTAGTAAACCTAGATAGTCTAAGAGCCCGCTAGATAGCCAAGATAGTCCAAGTGCCCGCTAGTTAACCAAGATAATCCAAGTGCCCGCTAGTTAACCTACATAGTCCAAGTCCCTCTAGTTAACCTAGATAGTCCAAGTGCCCACTAGGGAACCTACATAGTCAAAGTGCACTCTAGGGAACCTGCATTGTGCAAGTGCCTGCTAGTTAACCTAGATAGTCCAAATGCCCGCTAGTTAACCTACATAGTCCAAGGTGAGCTAGTTAACCTGGATAGTCCAAGTGCCCGCTAGTTAACCTACATAGTCCAAGGTCAGCTAATTAACCTAGATAGTCCAAGTGCCCGCTAGTTAACGTACATAGTCCAAGGGCCCGCTAGTTAATCGACATAGTCCAAGTTCCCGTTAGGTAACCTAGATAGTACAAGTGCCCGCAAGGTAACCTACATAGTCCAAGTGCCAGCTAGGTAACCTAGATATTCCAAGTTCCTGTTAGCTAACCTAGATAATCCAAGTGCCCGATAGGTAACCTAAATAGTCCAAGTGCCCTTTCGTTAACCTAGATAGTCCAAGTGCCTGCTAGGTAACCTACATAGTCCAAGTTCCCGCTTGGTAACCTAAATAGTCCAAATGCCCGCTAGAGAAATACATAGTCCAAGTGCCCGCTAGTTAACTTAGATAGTCCAAGTGCCTGCTAGTAAACATACATAATCCATGGGCCCGCTAATTAACCTACATAGGGCAAGGGCCCGCTAGTTAACCTAGATCGTGCAAGTGTCCGCTAGTTAACCTACATAGTCCAAGTGCCCGCTAGGTAACCTAGATAGTCCAAGTGCCCGCTAGGGATCCTTCATAATCCAAGTACCTGCTAGATAACCTAGATAGTCCAAGTGCCCGCTAGTTAACCTAGATAGTCCTAGTGCCCGTTAGTTAACCTAGATAGTCCAACTGCCCACTAGGGGACGTACATAGTCCAAGTGCCCGCTAGGTAACCTAGATAGTCCAAGTGCGCGCTAGGGTATGTACATAGTCCGAGTGCCTGCTAGGAAACCTAGATAGTCCAAGTGCCCGCTAGTTAACCTACATAGTCCATGTGCCCGCTAGTTAACCTACATAGTCCAAGGTCAGCTAGTTAACCTAGATAGTCCAAGGGCCCGCTAGTTAACCTACATAGTCCAAGAACCCGCTAGTTAACCTAGATAGTCCAAGTTCCCGCTAATTAACCTACATAGTCCAAGTGCCCGCTTGTTAACCTAGATATTCCAAGTGCCCGCTAGTTAACCTAGATCGTCCAATTGTCCGCTAGTTAGCCTACATAGTCCAAGTTCCCGTTAGGTAACCTAGATAGTACAAGTGCCCGCAAGGTAACCTACATAGTCCAAGTGCCCGCTAGGTAACCTAGATATTCCAAGTTCCTGTTGGCTAACCTAGATAATCCAAGTGCCCGCTAGGTTACCTACATAGTCCAAGAGCACGTTCGTTAACCTAGATAGTCAAAGTGCCCGCTGGTAACCTACATAGTCCAAAGGCCCGCTAGGTAACCTTGATAGTCCAAGTGCCTTCTGGTTAACCTACATAGTCCAAGTGCCCGCTAGGAAACCTACATAGTCCAAGTGCCCACTGGGTAACCAAAGTAATCCAAATGCCCGCTAGGGAAACTACATAGTCCAAGTGCCCGCTAGTTAACCTAGATAGTCCAAGTGCCCGCTAGTTAACCTAGATAGTCCAAGTGCCCGCTAGTTAACCTAGATAGTCCAAGGGCCCGCTAGTTAATCTAGATAGTCCAAGTGCCCGCTAGTTAACCTAGCTAATCCCAGTGCGCGCTAGTTAACCTACATAGTCCAAGGTCCCTAGATAGTCCAAGTGCCCGCTAGGGTACGTACCTAGTCCAAGTGCCCGCTAGGTAACCTAGATAGTCCAATTGCCCGCTAGTTAACCTAGACAGTCCAAGTACCTGATAGGGAACCTACATAGTCCAAGTGCCCGCTAGGGAACCTACATAGTCCAAGTGCCCGCTGAGGACCCTACATAGTCCAAGTGCCCGATAGGGAACCTATATATTCCAAGTGCCCTTTAGGGAACCTAGATAGTCCAAGAGCCCATAGGGAACCTACATACTCAAAGTGCCCGCTAGGGAACCTGCATTGTGCAAATGCCCGCTAGTTAACCTAGATAGTCCAAGTGCCCGCTAGTTAACCTACATAGTCCAAGGTCAGCTAGTTAACCTAGATAGTCCAAGTGCCCGCTAGTTAACCTACATAGTCCAAGAACGCGCTAGTTAACCTATATAATCCAAGTTCCCGCTAGTTAACCTACATAGTCCAAGGGCCCGCTAGTTAACCTAGATATTCCAAGTGCCCGCTAGTTAACCTAGATCGTCCAAGTGTCCGCTAGCTAGCCTACATAGTCCAAGTTCCCATTAGGTAACCTAGATAGTACAAGTGCCCGCAAGGTAACCTACATAGTCCAAGTGCCCGCCAGGTAACCTAGATAGTCCAATTGTCCATTAGCTAACCTAGATAGTCGAAGTGTCCGCTAGTTAACGTACATAGTCCAAGTGTCCATTCGTTAACCTAGATAGGCCAAGTGCCCACTAGGTAACCTAGACAATCCAAATGCCCGATAGGTTACCTACATAGTCCAAGTGCACGTTCGTTAACCTAGATAGTGCAAGTGCCCGCTGGGTAACCTACATAGTCCAAGTTCCCCTTCGTTAACCTAGATAGTCAACGTGCCCGCTAGGTAACCTAGACAGTCCAAGTGCCCGCTAGGTTATCTACGTAGTCCAAGTGCCCGTTCGTTAACCTAGATAGTCCAAGTGCCCGCTAGGTTACCTAGACAGTCCAAGTGCCCGCTAGTTAACCTACATAGTCCAAGTGCCCGATAGGGAACCTACATAATCCAAGTGCCCGATAGGGAACCTACATAATTCAAGTGCCCGCTAGGGAACCTACAGAGTCCAAGTGCCCGCTAGGCAGCCTAGATAGTCCAAGTGCCCGTTAGTTAACCTAGATAGTCCAAGTGCCCACTAGGGGACGTACATAGTCCAAGTGCCCGCTAGGTAACCTACATAGTCCAAGTTCCCGATGGTGACATAAATAGTCCAAATGCCTGGTAGGAAAACTACATAATCCAAGTGCCCGTTCGTTAACCTACATAGTCCAAGTGCCCGCCAGGTAACGTAGATAGCCCAAGTGCCCCCTAGGGAACGTACCTAGTCCAAGTGCCCTCTAGGTAACCTAGATAGTCCAAGTGCCCGCTAGTAAACCTACATAGTCCAAGTGCCTGCTCGGTAAACTACACAGTCCAAATGCCCACTAGGTAACCTAGACAGTCCAATTGCCCGCTAGTTAACCTACACAGTCCAAGTACCCGATAGGGAACCTACATAGTCCAAGTGCCCGCTAGGGAACCTACATAGTCCAAGTGCCCACCAGGTAACCTACATAGTCCAATTGCCCTTTAGCTAACCTAGATAGTCGATGTGTCCGCTAGTTAACGTACATAGTCCAAGTGCCCGTTCGTTAACCTAGATAGGCCAAGTGCCCGCTAGGTAACCTACATAGTCCAAGGGCCCGCTAGGTAACCTTGATAGTCCAAGTGCCTTCTAGTTAACCTACATAGTCCAAGTGCCCTGTAGGTAACCTACGTAGTCCAAGTGCCCACTGGGTAACCTAAGTAATCCAAATGCCCGCTAGGGAAACTACATAGTCCAAGTGCCCGCTAGTTAACCTAGATTGTCCAAGTGCCCGCTAGTAAACATAGATAGTCTAAGAGCCCGCTAGTTAGTCTAGATAGTCCAAGTGCCCGCTAGTTAACCCAGATAATCCAAGTGCCCGCTAGTTAACCTACATAGTCCAAGTCCCTCTAGTTAACGTAGATAGTCCAAGTGCCCGCTAGGGAACCTACATAGTCAAAGTGCACTCTAGGGAACCTGCATTGTGCAAGTGCCTGCTAGTTAACCTAGATAGTCCAAATGCCCGCTAGTTAACCTACATAGTCCAAGGTGAGCTAGTTAACCTAGATAGTCCAAGTGCCCGCTAGTTAACCTACATAGTCCAAGGTCAGCTAATTAACCTAGATAGTCCAAGTGCCCGCTAGTTAACCTACATCGTCCAAGGGCCCGCTAGTTAACCTACATAGTCCAAGTTCCCGTTAGGTAACCTAGATAGTACAAGTGCCCACAAGGTAACCTACATAGTCCAAGTGCCCGCTAGGTAACCTAGATATTCCAAGTTCCTGTTAGCTAACCTAGATAATCCAAGTGCCCGATAGGTAACCTAAATAGTCCAAGTGCCCTTTCGTTAACCTAGATAGTCCAAGTGACTGCTAGGTAACCTACATAGTCCAAGTGCCCGCTAGGTAACCTAGAGAGTCCAATTGCCCGTTAGCTAACCTAGATAGTCGAAGTGTCTGCTAGTTAACCTACATAGTCCAAGTGCCCGTTCGTTAACCTAGATAGGCCAAGTGCCCGCTAGGTAACCTAGACAGTCCAAGTGCCCGCTAGGTTACCTACATATTCCAAGTGCACGTTCGTTAACCTAGATAGTCCAAGTGCCCGCTAGGTAACCTTGATAGTCCAAGTGCCTTTTAGTTAACCTACATAGTCCAAGTGCCCGCAAGGTAACCTACATAGTCCAAGTGCCCACTAGGTAACCTAAGTAATCCAAATGCCCGCTAGGGAAACTACATAGTCCAAGTGACCGCTAGTTAACCTAGATAGTCCAAGTGCCCGCTAGTAAACCTAGATAGTCCAACGGCCCGCTAGTTAATCTAGATGGTCGAAGTGCCCGCTAGCTAACCTAGATAGTCCAAGTGCCCACTAGTTAACCTAGCTAATCCAAGTGCCCGCTAGTTAACCTACCTATTCCAAGGGCCCTCTAGTTAACCTAGATAGTCCAAGTGCCCGTTAGGGTACGTACATAGTCCAAGTGTCCGCTAGGTACCCTAGATAGCCCAAGTGCCCGCTAGGGTATGTACATAGTTCAAGTGCCCGCTAGGTAACCTTGATTGTCCAAGTGCCCGCTAGTTAACCTACATAGTCCAAGTGCCTGCTAGGTAACCTAGATAGTCCAAGGTCCTGCTAGTTAACCTCCATAATCCAATGCCCGATCGGGAACCTAAATAGTCCAAGTGCCCGCTGAGGAACCTACATAGTCCAAGTGCCCGATAGGGAACCTATATATTTCAAGTGCCCGTTAGGGAACCTACATACTCAAAGTGCCCGCTAGGGAACCTGCATTGTGCCAATGCCCGCTAGTTAACCTAGATAGTCCAAGTGCCCGCTAGTTAACCTATATAGTCCAAGGTCAGCTAGTTAACCTAGATAGTCCAAGTGCCCGCTAGTTAACCTACATAGTCCAAGAACCCGCTAGTTAACCTACATAGTCCAAGTTCCCGCTAGTTAACCTACATAGTACAAGGGCCCGCTAGTTGGCCTAGATAGTCCAAGTGATCGCTAGTTAACCTAGATAGTCAAAGTGCCCGCTAGTTAACCTAATAATACAAATGTCCGATAGGGATCCTACATCGTCCAAGTGCTCACTAGTTAACCTACATTGTCCAAGTCCCCGCTAGGTAACCTAGACAGTCCAAGTGACCATTAGGTTACCTACATAGTTCAAGTGCCTTTCGTTAACCTACATAGTCCAAGTGCCCGCTAGATAACGTAGTTAGCCCAAGTGCCCGCTAGGGAACCTACATAGTCCAAGTGCCCTCTAGGTAACCTAGATAGTCCAAGTGCCCGCTAGTTAACCTACATAGTCCAAGTGCCTGCTACGTAAACTACATAGTCCAAGTGCCCACTAGGTAACCTAGACAGTCCAAGTACCCGATAGGAAACCTACATAGTCCAAGTGCCCGCTAGGGAACCTACATAGTCCAAGGGCTCGCTAGGCAACTTACATAGTCCAAATGCCCGTTAGTTAAATTAGATAGTCAAAGTGCCTGCTAGGTAACCTAAATAGTCCAAGTGCCCACTAGGGAACCTACATAGTCCAAGTGCCCGCTAGGTAACTTATAGTCCAATTGCCCGTTAGCTAACCTAGATAGTCAAAGTGTCCGCTAGTTAACCTACATAGTCCAAGTGCCCGTTCGTTAACCTAGATAGGCCAAGTGCTCGCTAGGTAACCTACATAGTCCAAGTGCCCACTAGGTAACCTTAGTAATCCAAATGCCCGCTAGGGAAACTACATAGTCCAAGTGCCCTCTAGTTAACTTAGATATTCCAAGTGCCCGCTAGTAAACCTAGATAGTCCAAGGGCCCGCTAGTTAATCTAGATAGTCCAAGTGCCCGCTAGTTAACCTAGATAGTCCAAGTGCCCGCTAGTTAACCTAGATAGTCCAAGGGCCCGCTAGTTAATCTAGATAGTCCAAGTGCCCGCTAGTTAACCTAGATAATCCAAGTGCCCGCTAGTTAACCTACATAATCAAAGGGCCCTCTAGTTAACCTAGATAGTACTAGTGCCCGCTAGGGGATGTACATAGTCCAAGTGCCCGCTAGGGTATGTACATAGTCCGAGTGCCGGCTAGGAAACCTAGATAGTCCAAGTGCCCGCTAGTTAACCTACATAGTCCAAGGGCCCGCTAGTTAACCTACATAGTCCAAGTTCCGCTAGTTAACCTATATAGTCCAAGTGCCCGCTAGTTAACCTACATAGTCCAATGCCCGATAGGGATCCTACATTGTCCCAGTGCCCGCTGAGGAACCTACATAGTCCAAATGCCCGATAGGGAACCTACATATTCCAAGTGCCTGTTAGGGAACCTAGATAGTCCAAGTGCCCATAGGGAACCTATAAAGTCCAAGTGCCCGCTAGGGAACCTACATAGTCAAAATGCCCGCTAGGGAACCTGCATTGTGCAAGTGCCCGCTAGTTAACCTAGACAGCCCAAGTGCCCTCTAGTTAAACTACATAGTCAAAAGTCAGCTAGTTAACTTAGATAGTCCAAGTGCCCGCTAGTTAACCTAGATGATCCAAGTGTCCGCTAGTTAACCTACATAATCCAAGTTCCCGTTAGGTAACCTAGATAGTACAAGTGCCCGCAAGGTAACCTACATAGTCCAAGTGCCTGCTAGGTAACCTAGATATTCCAAGTTCCTTTTAGCTAACCTAGATAATCCAAGTGCCCGCTAGGTAACCTACATAGTCCAAGTGCCCTCTCGTTAACCTAGATAATCCACGTGCCCGCTTGGTAACCTAAACTGTCCAATTGTCCGCTAGGTTACCTACATAGCCCAAGTGCACGTTCGTTAACCTAGATAGTCCAAGTGCCCGCTAGATAACCTACATAGTCCAAGGGTTCGATAGGTAACCTATATAGTCCAAGTGCCCGTTAGTTAACCTACGTAGTCCAGTGTCCGCTAAGAAACCTAGATAGTCCAAGTGTCCGTTAGGTAACCTAGATAGTCCAAGTACCCGCTAGGTAAACTACATAGTCCAAATTCCTGCTAGGCAACCTAGATAGTCCAAGTGCCCGTTACCTAACCTAGATATTCCAATTGCCCGCTTGGTAACCTAGATATTCCAAGTTCCTGTTGGCTAACCTAGATAATCCAAGTGCCCGCTAGGTAACCCACATAGTTCAAGTGCCCTTTCGTTAACCTAGATAGTCAAAGTGCCCGCTAGGTAACCTAGACAGTCCAAGTGCCCGCTAGGTTACCTACATAGTCCAAGTGCCCGTTCGTTAACCTAGATAGTCCAAGTGCCCGCAAGGTTTCCTAGACAGTCCAAGTGCCCGCTAGTTAACCTACATAGTCCAAGTGCCCGATAGGGAACCTACATAATCCAAGTGCCCGATAGGGAACCTACATAATCCAAGTGCCCGCTAGGGAACATACATATTCCAAGTGCCCGCTAGGCAGCCTACATAGTCCAAGTGCCCGTTAGTTAACCTAGATAGTCTAAGTGCCCACTAGGGGACGTACATAGTTCAAGTGCCCGCTAGGTAACCTACATAGTCCAAGTTCCCGATGGTAACATAAATAGTCCAAATGCCCGCTAGGGAAACTACATAGTCCAAGTGCCCGTTCCTTAACCTACATAGTCCAAGTGCACGCTAGGTAACGTAGATAGCCCAAGTGCCCGCTAGGGAACGTACATAGTCCAAGTGCCCTCTAGGTAACCTAGATAGTCCAAGTGCCTGCTGGGTAAACTACATAGTCCAAATGCCCACTAGGTAACCTAGACAGTCCAATTGCCCGCTAGTTAACCTAGACAGTCCAAGTACCCGTTAGGCAACCTACATAGTCCAAGTGACTGCTAGGGAACCTACATAGTCCAAGTGCCCGCCAGGTAACCTAGATAGTACAATGCCCGTTAGCTAACCTAGATAGTCGAAGTGTCCGCTAGTTAACGTACATAGTCCAAGTGCCCGTTCGTTAACCTAGATAGGCCAAGTGCCCGCCGGGTAACCTAGACAATCCAAGTGCCCGCTAGGTTACCTACATAGTCCAAGTGCACGTTCGTTAACCTAGATAGTCCAAGTGCCCGCTGGTAACCTACATAGTCCAAGGGCCCGCTAGGTAACCTTGATATTCCAAGTGCCTTCTAGTTAACCTACATAGTCCAAGTGCCCGCTAGGTAACCTACATAGTCCAAGTGCCCACTGGGTAACCTAAGTAATACAAATGCCCGCTAGGGACACTACATAGTCCAAGTGCCCGCTAGTAAACCTAGATAGTCTAAGGGCCAGCTAGTTAATCTAGATAGTCCATGTGCCCTCTAGTTAACCTAGATAGTCCAAGTGCCCACTAGGGGACGTACATAGTCCAAGTGCCCGCTAGGTAACCTACATAGTCAAAGTGCCCTCTAGGTAACCTAGATAGTCCAAGTGCCTGCTAGGCAAACTACATAGTCCAAATGCCCTCTAGTTAACCTAGATAGTCCATGTGCTCGCTAGTTAACCTAGATAATCCAAGTGCCCGCTAGTTAACCTACATAGTCCAAGTCCCTGTAGTTAACCTAGATAGTCCAAGTGCCCGCTAGGGAACCTACATAGTCAAAGTGCCCCCTAGGGAACCTGCATTGTGCAAGTGCCCGCTAGTTAACCTAGATAGTCCAAATGCCCGCTAGGTAAACTACATAGTCCAAGGTGAGCTAGTTAACCTAGATAGTCCAAGTGCCCGCTAGTTAACCTACATAGTCCAAGGTCAGCTAATTAACCCAGATAGTCCATGTGCCCGCTAGTTAACCTACATAGTCCAAGGGCCCGCTAGTTAACCTACATAGTCCAAGTTCCCGTTAGGTAACCTAGATAGTACAAGTGCCCGCAAGGTAACCTACATAGTCCAAGTGCCAGCTAGGTAACCTAGATATTCCAAGTTCCTGTTAGCTAACCTAGATAATCCAAGTGCCCGATAGGTAACCTAAATAGTCCAAGTGCCCTTTCGTTAACCTAGATAATCCAAGTGCCTGCTACGCAACCTACATAGTCCAAGTTCCCCCTTGGTAACCTAAATAGTCCAAATGCCCGCTAGGGAATCTACATAGTCCAAGTGCCCACTAGTTAACTTAGATATTCCAAGTGCCTGCTAGTAAACATACATAATCCTTGGGCCCGCTAGTTAACCTACATAGTGCAAGGGCCCGCTAGTTAACCTAGATCGTGCAAGTGCCCGCTAGGTAACCTAGATAGTCCAAGTGCCCGCTAGGGATCCTTCATAATCCAAGTACCTGCTAGATAACCTAGATAGTCCAAGTGCCCGCTAGTTAACCTAGATAGTCCTAGTGCCCGTTAGTTAACCTAGATAGTCCAACTGCCCACTAGGGGACGTACATAGTCCCAGTGCCCGCTAGGTAACCTAGATAGTCCAAGTGCGCGCTAGGGTATGTACATAGTCCGAGTGCCTGCTAGGAAACCTAGATAGTCTAAGTGCCCGCTAGTTTACCTACATAGTCCAAGTGCCCGTTGGTAACCTAGATAGGCCAAGTGCCCGCTAGGTAACCTAGACAGTCCAAATGCCCGCTAGGTTACCTACATAGTCCAAGTGCACGTTCGTTAACCTAGATAGTCAATGTGCCCGCTGGTAACCTACATAGTCCAAGGGCCCGCTAGGTAACCTTGATAGTCCAAGTGCCTTCTAGTTAACCTACATAGTCCAAGTGCCCGCTAGGTAACCTACATAGTCCAAGTGCCCACTGGGTAAACTAATTAATCCAAATGCCCGCTAGGGAAACTACATAGTCCAAGTGCCCGCTAGCTAACCTAGATAGTCCAAGTGCCCGCAAGTTAACCTAGATAGTCCATGTGCCCGCTAGTTAACCTAGATAGTCCAAGGGACCGCTAGTTAATCTAGATAGTCCAAGTGCCCGCTAGTTAACCTAGCTAATCCAAGTGCCCGCTAGTTAACCTACATTGTACAAGGTCCCTCTGGTTAACCTAGAGAGTCCAAGTGCCCACTAGGGTACGTACATACTACAAGTGCCCGCTAGGTAACCTAGATAGTCCAATTGCCCGCTAGGGTATGTACATAGTTCAAGTGCCCGCTAGGTAACCTAGATTGTCCAAGTGCCCGCTAGTTAACCTACATAGTCCAAGTGCCTGCTAGGTAACCTAGATAGTCCAAGGTCCTGCTAGTTAACCTACATAGTCCAATGCCCGATAGGAACCTACATAGTCCAAGTGCCCGCTGAGGACCCTACATAGTCCAAGTGCCCGATAGGGAACCTATATATTCCAAGTGCCCATTAGGGAACCTAGATAGTCCAAGAGCCCATAGGGAACCTACATACTCAAAGTGCCCGCTAGGGAACCTGCATTGTGCAAATGCCCGCTAGTTAACCTAGATAGTCCAAGTGCCTGCTAGTTAACCTACATAGTCCAAGGGCCCGCTAGTTAACCTAGATATTCCAAGTGCCCGCTAGTTAACCTAGATCGTCCAAGTGTCCGCTAGTTAGCCTACATAGTCCAAGTTCCCGTTAGGTAGCCTAGATAGTACAAGTGCCCGTAAGGTAACCTACATAGTCCAAGTGCCCGCTAGGAAACCTAGATATTCCAAGTTCCTGTTGGCTAACCTAGATAATCCAAGTGCCCGCTAGGTAACCTACATAGTCCAAGTGCCCTTTCTTTAACCTAGATAGTCAAAGTGCCCGCTAGGTAACCTAGACAGTCCAAGTGCCCGCTAGGTTACCTACATAGTCCAAGTGCCCGTTCGTTAACCTAGATAGTCCAAGTGCCCGCTAGGTTACCTAGACAGTCTAAGTGCCCGCTAGTTAACCTACATAGTCCAAGTGCTCGATAGGGAACCTACATAATCCAAGTGCCCGATAGGGAACCTCCATAAACCAAGTGCCCGCTAGGGAACCTACATAGTCCAAGTGCCCGCTAGGTAACCTACATAGTCCAAGTTCCCGATGGTAACATAAATAGTCCAAATGCCCGCTAGGGAAACTACATAGTCCAAGTGCCCGTTCGTTAACCTACATAGTCCAAGTGCCCGCTAGGTAACCTAGATAGCCCAAGTGCCCGCTAGGGAACGTACATAGTCCAAGTGCCCTCTAGGTAACCTAGATAGTCCAAGTGCCCGCTACTTAACCTACATAGTCCAAGTGCCTGCTAGGTAAACTACATAGTCCAAATGCCCACTAGGTAACCTAGACAGTCCAATTGCCCACTAGTTAACCTAGACAGTCCAAGTATCCGATAGGGAACCTACATAGTCCAAGTGCCCGCTAGGGAACCTACATAGTCCAAGTGCCCGCCAGGTAACCTAGATAGTCCAATTGTCCATTAGCTAACCTAGATAGTCGAAGTGTCCGCTAGTTAACGTACATAGTCCAAGTGCCCGTTCGTTAACCTAGATAGGCCAAGTGCCCACTAGGTAACCTAGACAATCCAAGTGCCCGCTAGGTTACCTACATAGTCCAAGTGCCCGCTCGTTAACCTAGATAGTCCAAGTGCCCGCTAGGTTACCTAGACAGTCCAAGTGCCCGCTAGTTAACCTACATAGTCCGATAGGGAACCTACATAATCCAAGTGCCCGATAGGGAACCTACATAATTCAAGTGCCCGCTAGGGAACCTACAGAGTCCAAATGCCCGCTAGGCAGCCTAGATAGTCCAAGTGCCCGTTAGTTAACCTAGATTGTCCAAGTGCCCACTAGGGGACGTACATAGTCCAAGTGCCCGCTAGGTAACCTACATAGTCCAAGTTCCCGATGGTGACATAAATAGTCCAAATGCCTGCTAGGAAAACTACATAATCCAAGTGCCCGTTCGTTAACCTACATGTGCCCGTTCGTTAACCTACATAGTCCAAGTGCCCGCTAGTTAATCTATATAGTCCAAGTGCCTGCTAGGTAAACTACACAGTCCAAATGCCGAGTAGGTAACCTAGACAGTCCAATTGCCCGCTAGTTAACCTAGACAGTCCAAGTACCCGATAGGGAACCTACATAGTCCAAGTGCCCGCTAGGGAACCTACATAGTCCAAGTGCCCACCACATAACCTATATAGTCCATTTGCCCTTTAGCTAACCTAGATAGTCGAAGTGTCCGCTAGTTAACGTACATTATCCAAGTGCCCGTTCGTTAACCTAGATAGGCCAAGTGCCCGCTAGGTTACCTACATAATCCAAGGGCCCGCTAGGTAACCTTGATAGTCCAAGTGCCTTCTAGTTAACCTACATAGTCCAAGTGCCCGCTAGGTAACCTACATAGTCCAAGTGCCCACTGGGTAACCTAAGTAATCCAAATGCCCGCTAGGGAAACTACATAGTCCAAGTGCCCGCTAGTTAACCTAGATAGTCCAAGTGCCCGCTAGTAAACCTAGATAGTCTAAGAGCCCGCTAAATAGCCAAGATAGTCCAAGTGCCCGCTAGTTAACCAAGATAATCCAAGTGCCCGCTAGTTAACCTACATAGTCCAAGTCCCTCTAGTTAACCTAGATAGTCCAAGTGCCCACTAGGGAACCTACATAGTCAAAGTGCACTCTAGGGAACCTGCATTGTGCAAGTGCCTGCTAGTTAACCTAGATAGTCCAAATGCCCGCTAGTTAACCTACATAGTCCAAGGTGAGCTAGTTAACCTGGATAGTCCAAGTGCCCGCTAGTTAACCTACATAGTCCAAGGTCAGCTAATTAACCTAGATAGTCCAAGTGCCCGCTAGTTAACGTACATAGTCCAAGGGCCCGCTAGTTAACCGACATAGTCCAAGTTCCCGTTAGGTAACCTAGATAGTACAAGTGCCCACAAGGTAACCTACATAGTCCAAGTGCCCGCTAGGTAACCTAGATATTCCAAGTTCCTGTTAGCTAACCTAGATAATCCAAGTGCCCGATAGGTAACCTAAATAGTCCAAGTGCCCTTTCGTTAACCTAGATAGTCCAAGTGCCTGCTAGGTAACCTACATAGTCCAAGTTCCCGCTTGGTAACCTAAATAGTCCAAATGCCCGCTAGAGAAATACATAGTCCAAGTGCCCGCTAGTTAACTTAGATAGTCCAAGTGCCTGCTAGTAAACATACATAATCCATGGGCCAGCTAATTAACCTACATAGTTCAAGGGCCCGCTAGTTAACCTAGATCGTGCAAGTGTCCGCTAGTTAACCTACATAGTCCAAGTGCCCGCTAGGTAACCTAGATAGTCCAAGTGCCCGCTAGGGATCCTTCATAATCCAAGTACCTGCTAGATAACCTAGATAGTCCAAGTGCCCGATAGTTAACCTAGATAGTCCTAGTGCCCGTTAGTTAACCTAGATAGTCCAACTGCCCACTAGGGGACGTACATAGTCCAAGTGCCCGCTAGGTAACCTAGATAGTCCAAGTGCGCGCTAGGGTATATACATAGTCCGAGTGCCTGCTAGGAAACCTAGATAGTCCAAGTGCCCGCTAGTTAACCTACATAGTCCATGTGCCCGCTAGTTAACCTACATAGTCCAAGGTCAGCTAGTTAACCTAGATAGTCCAAGGGCCCGCTAGTTAACCTACATAGTCCAAGAACCCGCTAGTTAACCTAGATAGTCCAAGTTCCCGCTAGTTAACCTACATAGTCCAAGTGCCCGCTTGTTAACCTAGATATTCCAAGTGCCCGCTAGTTAACCTAGATCGTCCAATTGTCCGCTAGTTAGCCTACATAGTCCAAGTTCCCGTTAGGTAACCTAGATAGTACAAGTGCCCGCAAGGTAACCTACATAGTCCAAGTGCCCTCTAGGTAACCTAGATATTCCAAGTTCCTGTTGGCTAACCTAGATAATCCAAGTGCCCGCTAGGTTACCTACATAGTCCAAGAGCACGTTCGTTAACCTAGATAGTCAAAGTGCCCGCTGGTAACCTAGATAGTCAAAGTGCCCGCTGGTAACCTACATAGTCCAAAGGCCCGCTAGGTAACCTTGATAGTCCAAGTGCCTTCTGGTTAACCTACATAGTCCAAGTGCCCGCTAGGAAACCTACATAGTCCAAGTGCCCACTGGGTAACCAAAGTAATCCAAATGCCCGCTAGGGAAACTACATAGTCCAAGGGCCCGCTAGTTAACCTAGATTGTCCAAGTGCCCACTAGGGGACGTACATAGTCCAAGTGCCCGCTAGGTAACCTACATAGTCCAAGTTCCCGATGGTGACATAAATAGTCCAAATGCCTGCTAGGAAAACTACATAATCCAAGTGCCCGTTCGTTAACCTACATGTGCCCGTTCGTTAACCTACATAGTCCAAGTGCCCGCTAGTTAATCTATATAGTCCAAGTGCCTGCTAGGTAAACTACACAGTCCAAATGCCGAGTAGGTAACCTAGACAGTCCAATTGCCCGCTAGTTAACCTAGACAGTCCAAGTACCCGATAGGGAACCTACATAGTCCAAGTGCCCGCTAGGGAACCTACATAGTCCAAGTGCCCACCACATAACCTATATAGTCCATTTGCCCTTTAGCTAACCTAGATAGTCGAAGTGTCCGCTAGTTAACGTACATTATCCAAGTGCCCGTTCGTTAACCTAGATAGGCCAAGTGCCCGCTAGGTTACCTACATAATCCAAGGGCCCGCTAGGTAACCTTGATAGTCCAAGTGCCTTCTAGTTAACCTACATAGTCCAAGTGCCCGCTAGGTAACCTACATAGTCCAAGTGCCCACTGGGTAACCTAAGTAATCCAAATGCCCGCTAGGGAAACTACATAGTCCAAGTGCCCGCTAGTTAACCTAGATAGTCCAAGTGCCCGCTAGTAAACCTAGATAGTCTAAGAGCCCGCTAAATAGCCAAGATAGTCCAAGTGCCCGCTAGTTAACCAAGATAATCCAAGTGCCCGCTAGTTAACCTACATAGTCCAAGTCCCTCTAGTTAACCTAGATAGTCCAAGTGCCCACTAGGGAACCTACATAGTCAAAGTGCACTCTAGGGAACCTGCATTGTGCAAGTGCCTGCTAGTTAACCTAGATAGTCCAAATGCCCGCTAGTTAACCTACATAGTCCAAGGTGAGCTAGTTAACCTGGATAGTCCAAGTGCCCGCTAGTTAACCTACATAGTCCAAGGTCAGCTAATTAACCTAGATAGTCCAAGTGCCCGCTAGTTAACGTACATAGTCCAAGGGCCCGCTAGTTAACCGACATAGTCCAAGTTCCCGTTAGGTAACCTAGATAGTACAAGTGCCCACAAGGTAACCTACATAGTCCAAGTGCCCGCTAGGTAACCTAGATATTCCAAGTTCCTGTTAGCTAACCTAGATAATCCAAGTGCCCGATAGGTAACCTAAATAGTCCAAGTGCCCTTTCGTTAACCTAGATAGTCCAAGTGCCTGCTAGGTAACCTACATAGTCCAAGTTCCCGCTTGGTAACCTAAATAGTCCAAATGCCCGCTAGAGAAATACATAGTCCAAGTGCCCGCTAGTTAACTTAGATAGTCCAAGTGCCTGCTAGTAAACATACATAATCCATGGGCCAGCTAATTAACCTACATAGTTCAAGGGCCCGCTAGTTAACCTAGATCGTGCAAGTGTCCGCTAGTTAACCTACATAGTCCAAGTGCCCGCTAGGTAACCTAGATAGTCCAAGTGCCCGCTAGGGATCCTTCATAATCCAAGTACCTGCTAGATAACCTAGATAGTCCAAGTGCCCGATAGTTAACCTAGATAGTCCTAGTGCCCGTTAGTTAACCTAGATAGTCCAACTGCCCACTAGGGGACGTACATAGTCCAAGTGCCCGCTAGGTAACCTAGATAGTCCAAGTGCGCGCTAGGGTATATACATAGTCCGAGTGCCTGCTAGGAAACCTAGATAGTCCAAGTGCCCGCTAGTTAACCTACATAGTCCATGTGCCCGCTAGTTAACCTACATAGTCCAAGGTCAGCTAGTTAACCTAGATAGTCCAAGGGCCCGCTAGTTAACCTACATAGTCCAAGAACCCGCTAGTTAACCTAGATAGTCCAAGTTCCCGCTAGTTAACCTACATAGTCCAAGTGCCCGCTTGTTAACCTAGATATTCCAAGTGCCCGCTAGTTAACCTAGATCGTCCAATTGTCCGCTAGTTAGCCTACATAGTCCAAGTTCCCGTTAGGTAACCTAGATAGTACAAGTGCCCGCAAGGTAACCTACATAGTCCAAGTGCCCTCTAGGTAACCTAGATATTCCAAGTTCCTGTTGGCTAACCTAGATAATCCAAGTGCCCGCTAGGTTACCTACATAGTCCAAGAGCACGTTCGTTAACCTAGATAGTCAAAGTGCCCGCTGGTAACCTAGATAGTCAAAGTGCCCGCTGGTAACCTACATAGTCCAAAGGCCCGCTAGGTAACCTTGATAGTCCAAGTGCCTTCTGGTTAACCTACATAGTCCAAGTGCCCGCTAGGAAACCTACATAGTCCAAGTGCCCACTGGGTAACCAAAGTAATCCAAATGCCCGCTAGGGAAACTACATAGTCCAAGGGCCCGCTAGTTAACCTAGATTGTCCAAGTGCCCACTAGGGGACGTACATAGTCCAAGTGCCCGCTAGGTAACCTACATAGTCCAAGTTCCCGATGGTGACATAAATAGTCCAAATGCCTGCTAGGAAAACTACATAATCCAAGTGCCCGTTCGTTAACCTACATGTGCCCGTTCGTTAACCTACATAGTCCAAGTGCCCGCTAGTTAATCTATATATTCCAAGTGCCTGCTAGGTAAACTACACAGTCCAAATGCCCAGTAGGTAACCTAGACAGTCCAATTGCCCGCTAGTTAACCTAGACAGTTCAAGTACCCGATAGGGAACCTACATAGTCCAAGTGCCCGCTAGGGAACCTACATAGTCAAAGTGCCCACCACATAACCTATATAGTCCATTTGCCCTTTAGCTAACCTAGATAGTCGAAGTGTCCGCTAGTTAACGTACATTATCCAAGTGCCCGTTCGTTAACCTAGATAGGCCAAGTGCCCGCTAGGTTACCTACATAATCCAAGGGCCCGCTAGGTAACCTTGATAGTCCAAGTGCCTTCTAGTTAACCTACATAGTCCAAGTGCCCGCTAGGTAACCTACATAGTCCAAGTGCCCACTGGGTAACCTAAGTAATCCAAATGCCCGCTAGGGAAACTACATAGTCCAAGTGCCCGCTAGTTAACCTAGATAGTCCAAGTGCCCGCTAGTAAACCTAGATAGTCTAAGAGCCCGCTAAATAGCCAAGATAGTCCAAGTGCCCGCTAGTTAACCAAGATAATCCAAGTGCCCGCTAGTTAACCTACATAGTCCAAGTCCCTCTAGTTAACCTAGATAGTCCAAGTGCCCACTAGGGAACCTACATAGTCAAAGTGCACTCTAGGGAACCTGTATTGTGCAAGTGCCTGCTAGTTAACCTAGATAGTCCAAATGCCCGCTAGTTAACCTACATAGTCCAAGGTGAGCTAGTTAACCTGGATAGTCCAAGTGCCCGCTAGTTAACCTACATAGTCCAAGGTCAGCTAATTAACCTAGACAGTCCAAGTGCCCGCTAGGTTACCTACATAGTCCAAGTGCCCGTTCGTTAACCTAGATAGTCCAAGTGCCCGCAAGGTTTCCTAGACAGTCCAAGTGCCCGCTAGTTAACCTACATAGTCCAAGTGCCCGATAGGGAACCTACATAATCCAAGTGCCCGATAGGGAACCTACATAATCCAAGTGCCCGCTAGGGAACATACATATTCCAAGTGCCCGCTAGGCAGCCTACATAGTCCAAGTGCCCGTTAGTTAACCTAGATAGTCTAAGTGCCCACTAGGGGACGTACATAGTTCAAGTGCCCACTAGGTAACCTACATAGTCCAAGTTCCCGATGGTAACATAAATAGTCCAAATGCCCGCTAGGGAAACTACATAGTCCAAGTGCCCGTTCCTTAACCTACATAGTCCAAGTGCACGCTAGGTAACGTAGATAGCCCAAGTGCCCGCTAGGGAACGTACATAGTCCAAGTGCCCTCTAGGTAACCTAGATAGTCCAAGTGCCTGCTAGGTAAACTACATAGTCCAAATGCCCACTAGGTAACCTAGACAGTCCAATTGCCCGCTAGTTAACCTAGACAGTCCAAGTACCCGTTAGGCAACCTACATAGTCCAAGTGACTGCTAGGGAACCTACATAGTCCAAGTGCCCGCCAGGTAACCTAGATAGTACAATGCCCGTTAGCTAACCTAGATAGTCGAAGTGTCCGCTAGTTAACGTACATAGTCCAAGTGCCCGTTCGTTAACCTAGATAGGCCAAGTGCCCGCCGGGTAACCTAGACAATCCAAGTGCCCGCTAGGTTACCTACATAGTCCAAGTGCACGTTCGTTAACCTAGATAGTCCAAGTGCCCGCTGGTAACCTACATAGTCCAAGGGCCCGCTAGGTAACCTTGATATTCCAAGTGCCTTCTAGTTAACCTACATAGTCCAAGTGCCCGCTAGGTAACCTACATAGTCCAAGTGCCCACTGGGTAACCTAAGTAATAAAAATGCCCGCTAGGGACACTACATAGTCCAAGTGCCCGCTAGTAAACCTAGATAGTCTAAGGGCCAGCTAGTTAATCTAGATAGTCCATGTGCCCTCTAGTTAACCTAGATAGTCCAAGTGCCCACTAGGGGACGTACATAGTCCAAGTGCCCGCTAGGTAACCTACATAGTCCAAGTTCCCGATGGTAACATAAATATTCCAAATGCCCGCTAGGGAAACTACATAGTCCAAGTGCCCGTTCGTTAACCTACATAGTCCAAGTGCCCGCTAGGTAACGTAGATAGCCCAAGTGCCCGCTAGGGAACGTACATAGTCAAAGTGCCCTCTAGGTAACCTAGATAGTCCAAGTGCCTGCTAGGCAAACTACATAGTCCAAATGCCTCTAGTTAACCTAGATAGTCCATGTGCTCGCTAGTTAACCTAGATAATCCAAGTGCCCGCTAGTTAACCTACATAGTCCAAGTCCCTGTAGTTCACCTAGATAGTCCAAGTGCCCGCTAGGGAACCTACATAGTCAAAGTGCCCCCTAGGGAACCTGCATTGTGCAAGTGCCCGCTAGTTAACCTAGATAGTCCAAATGCCCGCTAGGTAAACTACATAGTCCAAGGTGAGCTAGTTAACCTAGATAGTCCAAGTGCCCGCTAGTTAACCTACATAGTCCAAGGTCAGCTAATTAACCTAGATAGTCCATGTGCCCGCTAGTTAACCTACATAGTAAAAGGGCCCGCTAGTTAACCTACATAGTCCAAGTTCCCGTTAGGTAACCTAGATAGTACAAGTGCCCGCAAGGTAACCTACATAGTCCAAGTGCCAGCTAGGTAACCTAGATATTCCAAGTTCCTGTTAGCTAACCTAGATAATCCAATTGCCCGATAGGTAACCTAAATAGTCCAAGTGCCCTTTCGTTAACCTAGATAATCCAAGTGCCTGCTAGGCAACCTACATAGTCCAAGTTCCCCCTTGGTAACCTAAATAGTCCAAATGCCCGCTAGGGAATCTACATAGTCCAAGTGCCCGCTAGTTAACTTAGATAGTCCAAGTGCCTGCTAGTAAACATACATAATCCTTGGGCCCGCTAGTTAACCTACATAGTGCAAGGGCCCGCTAGTTAACCTAGATCGTGCAAGTGCCCGCTAGGTAACCTAGATAGTCCAAGTGCCCGCTAGGGATCCTTCATAATCCAAATACCTGCTAGATAACCTAGATAGTCCAAGTGCCCGCTAATTAACCTAGATAGTCCTAGTGCCCGTTAGTTAACCTAGATAGTCCAACTGCCCACTAGGGGACGTACATAGTCCCAGTGCCCGCTAGGTAACCTAGATAGTCCAAGTGCGCGCTAGGGTATGTACATAGTCCGAGTGCCTGCTAGGAAACCTAGATAGTCTAAGTGCCCGCTAGTTTACCTACGTAGTCCAAGTGCCCGTTGGTAACCTAGATAGGCCAAGTGCCCGCTAGGTAACCTAGACAGTCCAAATGCCCGCTAGGTTACCTACATAGTCCAAGTGCACGTTCGTTAACCTAGATAGTCAATGTGCCCGCTGGTAACCTACATAGTCCAAGGGCCCGCTAGGTAACCTTGATAGTCCAAGTGCCTTCTAGTTAACCTACATAGTCCAAGTGCCCGCTAGGTAACTTACATAGTCCAAGTGCCCACTGGGTAAACTAATTAATCCAAATGCCCGCTAGGGAAACTACATAGTCCAAGTGCCCGCTAGTTAACCTAGATAGTCCAAGTGCCCGCAAGTTAACCTAGATAGTCCATGTGCCCGCTAGTTAACCTAGATAGTCCAAGGGCCCGCTAGTTAATCTAGATAGTCCAAGTGCCCGCTAGTTAACCTAGCTAATCCAAGTGCCCGCTAGTTAACCTACATTGTCCAAGGTCCCTCTAGTTAACCTAGAGAGTCCAAGTGCCCGCTAGGGTACGTACATACTACAAGTACCCGCTAGGTAACCTAGATAGTCCAATTGCCCGCTAGGGTATGTACATAGTTCAAGTGCCCGCTAGGTAACCTAGATTGTCCAAGTGCCCGCTAGTTACCCTACATAGTCCAAGTGCCTGCTAGGTAACCTAGATAGTCCAAGGTCCTGCTAGTTAACCTACATAGTCCAATGTCCGATAGGAACCTACATAGTCCAAGTGCCCGCTGAGGACCCTACATAGTCCAAGTGCCCGATAGGGAACCTATATATTCCAAGTGCCCGTTAGGGAACCTAGATAGTCCAAGAGCCCATAGGGAACCTACATACTCAAAGTGCCCGCTAGGGAACCTGCATTGTGCAAATGCCCGCTAGTTAACCTAGATAGTCCAAGTGCCTGCTAGTTAACCTACATAGTCCAAGAACCCGCTATATAACCTAGATAGTCCAAGTTCCCGCTAGTTAACCTACATAGTCCAAGGGCCCGCTAGTTAACCTAGATATTCCAAGTGCCCGCTAGTTAACCTAGATCGTCCAAGTGTCCGCTAGTTGGCCTACATAGTCCAAGTTCCCGTTAGGTAGCCTAGATAGTACAAGTGCCCGTAAGGTAACCTACATAGTCCAAGTGCCCGCTAGGTAACCTAGATATTCCAAGTTCCTGTTGGCTAACCTAGATAATCCAAGTGCCCGCTAGGTAACCTACATAGTCCAAGTGCCCTTTCTTTAACCTAGATAGTCAAAGTGCCCGCTAGGTAACCTAGACAGTCCAAGTGCCCGCTAGGTTACCTACATAGTCCAAGTGCCCGTTCGTTAACCTAGATAGTCCAAGTGCCCGCTAGGTTACCTAGACAGTCCAAGTGCCCGCTAGTTAACCTACATAGTCCAAGTGCTCGATAGGGAAACTACATAATCCAAGTGCCCGATAGGGAACCTCCATAAACCAAGTGCCCGCTAGGGAACCTACATAGTCCAAGTGCCCTCTAGGCAGCCTACATAGTCCAAGTGCCCGCTAGGTAACCTACATAGTCCAAGTTCCCGATGGTAACATAAATAGTCCAAATGCCCGCTAGGGAAACTACATAGTCCAAGTGCCCGTTCGTTAACCTACATAGTCCAAGTGCCCGCTAGGTAACGTAGATAGCCCAAGTGCCCGCTAGGGAACGTACATAGTCCAAGTGCCCTCTAGGTAACCTAGATAGTCCAAGTGCCCGCTAGTTAACCTACATAGTCCAAGTGCCTGCTAGGTAAACTACATAGTCCAAATGCCCACTAGGTAACCTAGACAGTCCAATTGCCCACTAGTTAACCTAGACAGTCCAAGTACCCGAAAGGGAACCTACATAGTCCAAGTGCCCGCTAGGGAACCTACATAGTCCAAGTGCCCGCCAGGTAACCTAGATAGTCCAATTGTCTATTAGCTAACCTAGATAGTCGAAGTGTCCGCTAGTTAACGTACATAGTCCAAGTGCCCGTTCATTAACCTAGATAGGCCAAGTGCCCACTAGGTAACCTAGACAATCCAAGTGCCCGCTAGGTTACCTACATAGTCCAAGTGCCCGCTCGTTAACCTAGATAGTCCAAGTGCCCGCTAGGTTACCTAGACAGTCCAAGTGCCCGATAGTTAACCTACATAGTCCAAGTGCCCGATAGGGAACCTACATAATCCAAGTGCCCGATAGGGAACCTACATAATTCAAGTGCCCGCTAGGGAACCTACAGAGTCCAAATGCCCGCTAGGCAGCCTAGATAGTCCAAGTGCCCGTTAGTTAACCTAGATTGTCCAAGTGCCCACTAGGGGACGTACATAGTCCAAGTGCCCGCTAGGTAACCTACATAGTCCAAGTTCCCGATGGTGACATAAATAGTCCAAATGCCTGCTAGGAAAACTACATAATCCAAGTGCCCATTCGTTAACCTACATAGTCCAAGTGCCCGCTAGTTAATCTATATAGTCCAAGTGCCTGCTTTGTAAACTACACAGTCCAAATGCCCACTAGGTAACCTAGACAGTCCAATTGCCCGCTAGTTAACCTAGACAGTCCAAGTACCCGATAGGGAACCTACATAGTCCAAGTGCCCGCTAGGGAACCTACATAGTCCAAGTGCCCACCACGTAACCTACATAGTCCATTTGCCCTTTAGCTAACCTAGATAGTCGAAGTGTCCGCTAGTTAACGTACATAATCCAAGTGCCCGTTCGTTAACCTAGATAGGCCAAGTGCCCGCTAGGTAACCTACATAATCCAAGGGCCCGCTAGGTAACCTTGATAGTCCAAGTGCCTTCTAGTTTACCTACATAGTCCAAGTGCCCGCAGGGTAACCTACATAGTCCAAGTGCCCACTGGGTAACCTAAGTAATCCAAATGCCCGCTAGGGAAACTACATAGTCCAAGTGCCCGCTAGTTAACCTAGATAGTCCAAGTGCCCGCTAGTAAACCTAGATAGTCTAAGAGCCCGCTAGATAGCCAAGATAGTCCAAGTGCCCGCTAGTTAACCAAGATAATCCAAGTGCCCGCTAGTTAACCTACATAGTCCAAGTCCCTCTAGTTAACCTAGATAGTCCAAGTGCCCACTAGGGAACCTACATAGTCAAAGTGCACTCTAGGGAACCTGCATTGTGCAAGTGCCTGCTAGTTAACCTAGATAGTCCAAATGCCCGCTAGTTAACCTACATAGTCCAAGGTGAGCTAGTTAACCTGGATAGTCCAAGTGCCCGCTAGTTAACCTACATAGTCCAAGGTCAGCTAATTAACCTAGATAGTCCAAGTGCCCGCTAGTTAACGTACATAGTCCAAGGGCCCGCTAGTTAACCGACATAGTCCAAGTTCCCGTTAGGTAACCTAGATAGTACAAGTGCCCACAAGGTAACCTACATAGTCCAAGTGCCCGCTAGGTAACCTAGATATTCCAAGTTCCTGTTAGCTAACCTAGATAATCCAAGTGCCCGATAGGTAACCTAAATAGTCCAAGTGCCCTTTCGTTAACCTAGATAGTCCAAGTGCCTGCTAGGTAACCTACATAGTCCAAGTTCCCGCTTGGTAACCTAAATAGTCCAAATGCCCGCTAGAGAAATACATAGTCCAAGTGCCCGCTAGTTAACTTAGATAGTCCAAGTGCCTGCTAGTAAACATACATAATCCATGGGCCCGCTAATTAACCTACATAGGGCAAGGGCCCGCTAGTTAACCTAGATCGTGCAAGTGTCCGCTAGTTAACCTACATAGTCCAAGTGCCCGCTAGGTAACCTAGATAGTCCAAGTGCCCGCTAGGGATCCTTCATAATCCAAGTACCTGCTAGATACCCTAGATAGTCCAAGTGCCCGCTAGTTAACCTAGATAGTCCTAGTGCCCGTTAGTTAACCTAGATAGTCCAACTGCCCACTAGGGGACGTACATAGTCCAAGTGCCCGCTAGGTAACCTAGATAGTCCAAGTGCGCGCTAGGGTATGTACATAGTCCGAGTGCCTGCTAGGAAACCTAGGTAGTCCAAGTGCCCGCTAGTTAACCTACATAGTCCATGTGCCCGCTAGTTAACCTACATAGTCCAAGGTCAGCTAGTTAACCTAGATAGTCCAAGGGCCCGCTAGTTAACCTACATAGTCCAAGAACCCGCTAGTTAACCTAGATAGTCCAAGTTCCCGCTAATTAACCTACATAGTCCAAGTGCCCGCTTGTTAACCTAGATATTCCAAGTGCCCGCTAGTTAACCTAGATCGTCCAATTGTCCGCTAGTTAGCCTACATAGTCCAAGTTCCCGTTAGGTAACCTAGATAGTACAAGTGCCCGCAAGGTAACCTACATAGTCCAAGTGCCCGCTAGGTAACCTAGATATTCCAAGTTCCTGTTGGCTAACCTAGATAATCCAAGTGCCCGCTAGGTTACCTACATAGTCCAAGAGCACGTTCGTTAACCTAGATAGTCAAAGTGCCCGCTGGTAACCTACATAGTCCAAAGGCCCGCTAGGTAACCTTGATAGTCCAAGTGCCTTCTGGTTAACCTACATAGTCCAAGTGCCCACTGGGTAACCAAAGTAATCCAAATGCCCGCTAGGGAAACTACATAGTCCAAGTGCCCGCTAGTTAACCTAGATAGTCCAAGTGCCCGCTAGTTAACCTAGATAGTCCAAGTGCCCGCTAGTTAACCTAGATAGTCCAAGGGCCCGCTAGTTAATCTAGATAGTCCAAGTGCCCGCTAGTTAACCTAGCTAATCCCAGTGCGCGCTAGTTAACCTACATAGTCCAAGGTCCCTAGATAGTCCAAGTGCCCGCTAGGGTACGTACCTAGTCCAAGTGCCCGCTAGGTAACCTAGATAGTCCAATTGCCCGCTAGTTAACCTAGACAGTCCAAGTACCTGATAGGGAACCTACATAGTCCAAGTGCCCGCTAGGGAACCTACATAGTCCAAGTGCCCGCTGAGGACCCTACATAGTCCAAGTGCCCGATAGGGAACCTATATATTCCAAGTGCCCTTTAGGGAACCTAGATAGTCCAAGAGCCCATAGGGAACCTACATACTCAAAGTGCCCGCTAGGGAACCTGCATTGTGCAAATGCCCACTAGTTAACCTAGATAGTCCAAGTGCCCGCTAGTTAACCTACATAGTCCAAGGTCAGCTAGTTAACCTAGATAGTCCAAGTGCCCGCTAGTTAACCTACATAGTCCAAGAACGCGCTAGTTAACCTATATAATCCAAGTTCCCGCTAGTTAACCTACATAGTCCAAGGGCCCGCTAGTTAACCTAGATCGTCCAAGTGTCCGCTAGCTAGCCTACATAGTCCAAGTTCCCATTAGGTAACCTAGATAGTACAAGTGCCCGCAAGGTAACCTACATAGTCCAAGTGCCCGCCAGGTAACCTAGATAGTCCAATTGTCCATTAGCTAACCTAGATAGTCGAAGTGTCCGCTAGTTAACGTACATAGTCCAAGTGTCCATTCGTTAACCTAGATAGGCCAAGTGCCCACTAGGTAACCTAGACAATCCAAATGCCCGATAGGTTACCTACATAGTCCAAGTGCACGTTCGTTAACCTAGATAGTGCAAGTGCCCGCTGGGTAACCTACATAGTCCAAGTTCCCCTTCGTTAACCTAGATAGTCAACGTGCCCGCTAGGTAACCTAGACAGTCCAAGTGCCCGCTAGGTTATCTACGTAGTCCAAGTGCCCGTTCGTTAACCTAGATAGTCCAAGTGCCCGCTAGGTTACCTAGACAGTCCAAGTGCCCGCTAGTTAACCTACATAGTCCAAGTGCCCGATAGGGAACCTACATAATCCAAGTGCCCGATAGGGAACCTACATAATTCAAGTGCCCGCTAGGGAACCTACAGAGTCCAAGTGCCCGCTAGGCAGCCTAGATAGTCCAAGTGCCCGTTAGTTAACCTAGATAGTCCAAGTGCCCACTAGGGGACGTACATAGTCCAAGTGCCCGCTAGGTAACCTACATAGTCCAAGTTCCCGATGGTGACATAAATAGTCCAAATGCCTGGTAGGAAAACTACATAATCCAAGTGCCCGTTCGTTAACCTACATAGTCCAAGTGCCCGCCAGGTAACGTAGATAGCCCAAGTGCCCCCTAGGGAACGTACCTAGTCCAAGTGCCCTCTAGGTAACCTAGATAGTCCAAGTGCCCGCTAGTAAACCTACATAGTCCAAGTGCCTGCTCGGTAAACTACACAGTCCAAATGCCCACTAGGTAACCTAGACAGTCCAATTGCCCGCTAGTTAACCTACACAGTCCAAGTACCCGATAGGGAACCTACATAGTCCAAGTGCCCGCTAGGGAACCTACATAGTCCAAGTGCCCACCAGGTAACCTACATAGTCCAATTGCCCTTTAGCTAACCTAGATAGTCGATGTGTCCGCTAGTTAACGTACATAGTCCAAGTGCCCGTTCGTTAACCTAGATAGGCCAAGTGCCCGCTAGGTAACCTACATAGTCCAAGGGCCCGCTAGGTAACCTTGATAGTCCAAGTGCCTTCTAGTTAACCTACATAGTCCAAGTGCCCTGTAGGTAACCTACGTAGTCCAAGTGCCCACTGGGTAACCTAAGTAATCCAAATGCCCGCTAGGGAAACTACATAGTCCAAGTGCCCGCTAGTTAACCTAGATTGTCCAAGTGCCCGCTAGTAAACATAGATAGTCTAAGAGCCCGCTAGTTAGTCTAGATAGTCCAAGTGCCCGCTAGTTAACCCAGATAATCCAAGTGCCCGCTAGTTAACCTACATAGTCCAAGTCCCTCTAGTTAACGTAGATAGTCCAAGTGCCCGCTAGGGAACCTACATAGTCAAAGTGCACTCTAGGGAACCTGCATTGTGCAAGTGCCTGCTAGTTAACCTAGATAGTCCAAATGCCCGCTAGTTAACCTACATAGTCCAAGGTGAGCTAGTTAACCTAGATAGTCCAAGTGCCCGCTAGTTAACCTACATAGTCCAAGGTCAGCTAATTAACCTAGATAGTCCAAGTGCCCGCTAGTTAACCTACATCGTCCAAGGGCCCGCTAGTTAACCTACATAGTCCAAGTTCCCGTTAGGTAACCTAGATAGTACAAGTGCCCACAAGGTAACCTACATAGTCCAAGTGCCCGCTAGGTAACCTAGATATTCCAAGTTCCTGTTAGCTAACCTAGATAATCCAAGTGCCCGATAGGTAACCTAAATAGTCCAAGTGCCCTTTCGTTAACCTAGATAGTCCAAGTGACTGCTAGGTAACCTACATAGTCCAAGTGCCCGCTAGGTAACCTAGAGAGTCCAATTGCCCGTTAGCTAACCTAGATAGTCGAAGTGTCTGCTAGTTAACCTACATAGTCCAAGTGCCCGTTCGTTAACCTAGATAGGCCAAGTGCCCGCTAGGTAACCTAGACAGTCCAAGTGCCCGCTAGGTTACCTACATATTCCAAGTGCACGTTCGTTAACCTAGATAGTCCAAGTGCCCGCTAGGTAACCTTGATAGTCCAAGTGCCTTTTAGTTAACCTACATAGTCCAAGTGCCCGCAAGGTAACCTACATAGTCCAAGTGCCCACTAGGTAACCTAAGTAATCCAAATGCCCGCTAGGGAAACTACATAGTCCAAGTGACCGCTAGTTAACCTAGATAGTCCAAGTGCCCGCTAGTAAACCTAGATAGTCCAACGGCCCGCTAGTTAATCTAGATGGTCGAAGTGCCCGCTAGCTAACCTAGATAGTCCAAGTGCCCACTAGTTAACCTAGCTAATCCAAGTGCCCGCTAGTTAACCTACCTATTCCAAGGGCCCTCTAGTTAACCTAGATAGTCCAAGTGCCCGTTAGGGTACGTACATAGTCCAAGTGTCCGCTAGGTACCCTAGATAGCCCAAGTGCCCGCTAGGGTATGTACATAGTTCAAGTGCCCGCTAGGTAACCTTGATTGTCCAAGTGCCCGCTAGTTAACCTACATAGTCCAAGTGCCTGCTAGGTAACCTAGATAGTCCAAGGTCCTGCTAGTTAACCTCCATAATCCAATGCCCGATCGGGAACCTAAATAGTCCAAGTGCCCGCTGAGGAACCTACATAGTCCAAGTGCCCGATAGGGAACCTATATATTTCAAGTGCCCGTTAGGGAACCTACATACTCAAAGTGCCCGCTAGGGAACCTGCATTGTGCCAATGCCCGCTAGTTAACCTAGATAGTCCAAGTGCCCGCTAGTTAACCTATATAGTCCAAGGTCAGCTAGTTAACCTAGATAGTCCAAGTGCCCGCTAGTTAACCTACATAGTCCAAGAACCCGCTAGTTAACCTACATAGTCCAAGTTCCCGCTAGTTAACCTACATAGTACAAGGGCCCGCTAGTTGGCCTAGATAGTCCAAGTGATCGCTAGTTAACCTAGATAGTCAAAGTGCCCGCTAGTTAACCTAATAATACAAATGTCCGATAGGGATCCTACATCGTCCAAGTGCTCACTAGTTAACCTACATTGTCCAAGTCCCCGCTAGGTAAGCTAGACAGTCCAAGTGACCATTAGGTTACCTACATAGTTCAAGTGCCTTTCGTTAACCTACATAGTCCAAGTGCCCGCTAGGTAACGTAGTTAGCCCAAGTGCCCGCTAGGGAACCTACATAGTCCAAGTGCCCTCTAGGTAACCTAGATAGTCCAAGTGCCCGCTAGTTAACCTACATAGTCCAAGTGCCTGCTACGTAAACTACATAGTCCAAGTGCCCACTAGGTAACCTAGACAGTCCAAGTACCCGATAGGAAACCTACATAGTCCAAGTGCCCGCTAGGGAACCTACATAGTCCAAGGGCTCGCTAGGCAACTTACATAGTCCAAATGCCCGTTAGTTAAATTAGATAGTCAAAGTGCCTGCTAGGTAACCTAAATAGTCCAAGTGCCCACTAGGGAACCTACATAGTCCAAGTGCCCGCTAGGTAACTTATAGTCCAATTGCCCGTTAGCTAACCTAGATAGTCAAAGTGTCCGCTAGTTAACCTACATAGTCCAAGTGCCCGTTCGTTAACCTAGATAGGCCAAGTGCTCGCTAGGTAACCTACATAGTCCAAGTGCCCACTAGGTAACCTTAGTAATCCAAATGCCCGCTAGGGAAACTACATAGTCCAAGTGCCCTCTAGTTAACTTAGATATTCCAAGTGCCCGCTAGTAAACCTAGATAGTCCAAGGGCCCGCTAGTTAATCTAGATAGTCCAAGTGCCCGCTAGTTAACCTAGATAGTCCAAGTGCCCGCTAGTTAACCTAGATAGTCCAAGGGCCCGCTAGTTAATCTAGATAGTCCAAGTGCCCGCTAGTTAACCTAGATAATCCAAGTGCCCGCTAGTTAACCTACATAATCAAAGGGCCCTCTAGTTAACCTAGATAGTACTAGTGCCCGCTAGGGGATGTACATAGTCCAAGTGCCCGCTAGGGTATGTACATAGTCCGAGTGCTGGCTAGGAAACCTAGATAGTCCAAGTGCCCGCTAGTTAACCTACATAGTCCAAGGGCCCGCTAGTTAACCTACATAGTCCAAGTTCCGCTAGTTAACCTATATAGTCCAAGTGCCCGCTAGTTAACCTACATAGTCCAATGCCCGATAGGGATCCTACATTGTCCCAGTGCCCGCTGAGGAACCTACATAGTCCAAATGCCCGATAGGGAACCTACATATTCCAAGTGCCTGTTAGGGAACCTAGATAGTCCAAGTGCCCATAGGGAACCTATAAAGTCCAAGTGCCCGCTAGGGAACATACATAGTCAAAATGCCCGCTAGGGAACCTGCATTGTGCAAGTGCCCGCTAGTTAACCTAGACAGCCCAAGTGCCCTCTAGTTAAACTACATAGTCAAAAGTCAGCTAGTTAACTTAGATAGTCCAAGTGCCCGCTAGTTAACCTAGATGATCCAAGTGTCCGCTAGTTAACCTACATAATCCAAGTTCCCGTTAGGTAACCTAGATAGTACAAGTGCCCGCAAGGTAACCTACATAGTCCAAGTGCCTGCTAGGTAACCTAGATATTCCAAGTTCCTTTTAGCTAACCTAGATAATCCAAGTGCCCGCTAGGTAACCTACATAGTCCAAGTGCCCTCTCGTTAACCTAGATAATCCAAGTGCCCGCTTGGTAACCTAAACTGTCCAATTGTCCGCTAGGTTACCTACATAGCCCAAGTGCACGTTCGTTAACCTAGATAGTCCAAGTGCCCGCTAGATAACCTACATAGTCCAAGGGTTCGATAGGTAACCTATATAGTCCAAGTGCCCGTTAGTTAACCTACGTAGTCCAGTGTCCGCTAAGAAACCTTGATAGTCCAAGTGTCCGTTAGGTAACCTAGATAGTCCAAGTACCCGCTAGGTAAACTACATAGTCCAAATTCCTGCTAGGCAACCTAGATAGTCCAAGTGCCCGTTACCTAACCTAGATATTCCAATTGCCCGCTTGGTAACCTAGATATTCCAAGTTCCTGTTGGCTAACCTAGATAATCCAAGTGCCCGCTAGGTAACCCACATAGTTCAAGTGCCCTTTCGTTAACCTAGATAGTCAAAGTGCCCGCTAGGTAACCTAGACAGTCCAAGTGCCCGCTAGGTTACCTACATAGTCCAAGTGCCCGTTCGTTAACCTAGATAGTCCAAGTGCCCGCAAGGTTTCCTAGACAGTCCAAGTGCCCGCTAGTTAACCTACATAGTCCAAGTGCCCGATAGGGAACCTACATAATCCAAGTGCCCGATAGGGAACCTACATAATCCAAGTGCCCGCTAGGGAACATACATATTCCAAGTGCCCGCTAGGCAGCCTACATAGTCCAAGTGCCCGTTAGTTAACCTAGATAGTCTAAGTGCCCACTAGGGGACGTACATAGTTCAAGTGCCCGCTAGGTAACCTACATAGTCCAAGTTCCCGATGGTAACATAAATAGTCCAAATGCCCGCTAGGGAAACTACATAGTCCAAGTGCCCGTTCCTTAACCTACATAGTCCAAGTGCACGCTAGGTAACGTAGATAGCCCAAGTGCCCGCTAGGGAACGTACATAGTCCAAGTGCCCTCTAGGTAACCTAGATAGTCCAAGTGCCTGCTAGGTAAACTACATAGTCCAAATGCCCACTAGGTAACCTAGACAGTCCAATTGCCCGCTAGTTAACCTAGACAGTCCAAGTACCCGTTAGGCAACCTACATAGTCCAAGTGACTGCTAGGGAACCTACATAGTCCAAGTGCCCGCCAGGTAACCTAGATAGTACAATGCCCGTTAGCTAACCTAGATAGTCGAAGTGTCCGCTAGTTAACGTACATAGTCCAAGTGCCCGTTCGTTAACCTAGATAGGCCAAGTGCCCGCCGGGCAACCTAGACAATCCAAGTGCCCGCTAGGTTACCTACATAGTCCAAGTGCACGTTCGTTAACCTAGATAGTCCAAGTGCCCGCTGGTAACCTACATAGTCCAAGGGCCCGCTAGGTAACCTTGATATTCCAAGTGCCTTCTAGTTAACCTACATAGTCCAAGTGCCCGCTAGGTAACCTACATAGTCCAAGTGCCCACTGGGTAACCTAAGTAATACAAATGCCCGCTAGGGACACTACATAGTCCAAGTGCCCGCTAGTAAACCTAGATAGTCTAAGGGCCAGCTAGTTAATCTAGATAGTCCATGTGCCCTCTAGTTAACCTAGATAGTCCAAGTGCCCACTAGGGGACGTACATAGTCCAAGTGCCCGCTAGGTAACCTACATAGTCAAAGTGCCCTCTAGGTAACCTAGATAGTCCAAGTGCCTGCTAGGCAAACTACATAGTCCAAATGCCCTCTAGTTAACCTAGATAGTCCATGTGCTCGCTAGTTAACCTAGATAATCCAAGTGCCCGCTAGTTAACCTACATAGTCCAAGTCCCTGTAGTTAACCTAGATAGTCCAAGTGCCCGCTAGGGAACCTACATAGTCAAAGTGCCCCCTAGGGAACCTGCATTGTGCAAGTGCCCGCTAGTTAACCTAGATAGTCCAAATGCCCGCTAGGTAAACTACATAGTCCAAGGTGAGCTAGTTAACCTAGATAGTCCAAGTGCCCGCTAGTTAACCTACATAGTCCAAGGTCAGCTAATTAACCCAGATAGTCCATGTGCCCGCTAGTTAACCTACATAGTCCAAGGGCCCGCTAGTTAACCTACATAGTCCAAGTTCCCGTTAGGTAACCTAGATAGTACAAGTGCCCGCAAGGTAACCTACATAGTCCAAGTGCCAGCTAGGTAACCTAGATATTCCAAGTTCCTGTTAGCTAACCTAGATAATCCAAGTGCCCGATAGGTAACCTAAATAGTCCAAGTGCCCTTTCGTTAACCTAGATAATCCAAGTGCCTGCTACGCAACCTACATAGTCCAAGTTCCCCCTTGGTAACCTAAATAGTCCAAATGCCCGCTAGGGAATCTACATAGTCCAAGTGCCCACTAGTTAACTTAGATAGTCCAAGTGCCTGCTAGTAAACATACATAATCCTTGGGCCCGCTAGTTAACCTACATAGTGCAAGGGCCCGCTAGTTAACCTAGATCGTGCAAGTGCCCGCTAGGTAACCTAGATAGTCCAAGTGCCCGCTAGGGATCCTTCATAATCCAAGTACCTGCTAGATAACCTAGATAGTCCAAGTGCCCGCTAGTTAACCTAGATAGTCCTAGTGCCCGTTAGTTAACCTAGATAGTCCAACTGCCCACTAGGGGACGTACATAGTCCCAGTGCCCGCTAGGTAACCTAGATAGTCCAAGTGCGCGCTAGGGTATGTACATAGTCCGAGTGCCTGCTAGGAAACCTAGATAGTCTAAGTGCCCGCTAGTTTACCTACATAGTCCAAGTGCCCGTTGGTAACCTAGATAGGCCAAGTGCCCGCTAGGTAACCTAGACAGTCCAAATGCCCGCTAGGTTACCTACATAGTCCAAGTGCACGTTCGTTAACCTAGATAGTCAATGTGCCCGCTGGTAACCTACATAGTCCAAGGGCCCGCTAGGTAACCTTGATAGTCCAAGTGCCTTCTAGTTAACCTACATAGTCCAAGTGCCCGCTAGGTAACCTACATAGTCCAAGTGCCCACTGGGTAAACTAATTAATCCAAATGCCCGCTAGGGAAACTACATAGTCCAAGTGCCCGCTAGCTAACCTAGATAGTCCAAGTGCCCGCAAGTTAACCTAGATAGTCCATGTGCCCGCTAGTTAACCTAGATAGTCCAAGGGCCCGCTAGTTAATCTAGATAGTCCAAGTGCCCGCTAGTTAACCTAGCTAATCCAAGTGCCCGCTAGTTAACCTACATTGTACAAGGTCCCTCTAGTTAACCTAGAGAGTCCAAGTGCCCACTAGGGTACGTACATACTACAAGTGCCCGCTAGGTAACCTAGATAGTCCAATTGCCCGCTAGGGTATGTACATAGTTCAAGTGCCCGCTAGGTAACCTAGATTGTCCAAGTGCCCGCTAGTTAACCTACATAGTCCAAGTGCCTGCTAGGTAACCTAGATAGTCCAAGGTCCTGCTAGTTAACCTACATAGTCCAATGCCCGATAGGAACCTACATAGTCCAAGTGCCCGCTGAGGACCCTACATAGTCCAAGTGCCCGATAGGGAACCTATATATTCCAAGTGCCCGTTAGGGAACCTAGATAGTCCAAGAGCCCATAGGGAACCTACATACTCAAAGTGCCCGCTAGGGAACCTGCATTGTGCAAATGCCCGCTAGTTAACCTAGATAGTCCAAGTGCCTGCTAGTTAACCTACATAGTCCAAGGGCCCGCTAGTTAACCTAGATATTCCAAGTGCCCGCTAGTTAACCTAGATCGTCCAAGTGTCCGCTAGTTAGCCTACATAGTCCAAGTTCCCGTTAGGTAGCCTAGATAGTACAAGTGCCCGTAAGGTAACATACATAGTCCAAGTGCCCGCTAGGAAACCTAGATATTCCAAGTTCCTGTTGGCTAACCTAGATAATCCAAGTGCTCGCTAGGTAACCTACATAGTCCAAGTGCCCTTTCTTTAACCTAGATAGTCAAAGTGCCCGCTAGGTAACCTAGACAGTCCAAGTGCCCGCTAGGTTACCTACATAGTCCAAGTGCCCGTTCGTTAACCTAGATAGTCCAAGTGCCCGCTAGGTTACCTAGACAGTCTAAGTGCCCGCTAGTTAACCTACATAGTCCAAGTGCTCGATAGGGAACCTACATAATCCAAGTGCCCGATAGGGAACCTCCATAAACCAAGTGCCCGCTAGGGAACCTACATAGTCCAAGTGCCCGCTAGGTAACCTACATAGTCCAAGTTCCCGATGGTAACATAAATAGTCCAAATGCCCGCTAGGGAAACTACATAGTCCAAGTGCCCGTTCGTTAACCTACATAGTCCAAGTGCCCGCTAGGTAACCTAGATAGCCCAAGTGCCCGCTAGGGAACGTACATAGTCCAAGTGCCCTCTAGGTAACCTAGATAGTCCAAGTGCCCGCTACTTAACCTACATAGTCCAAGTGCCTGCTAGGTAAACTACATAGTCCAAATGCCCACTAGGTAACCTAGACAGTCCAATTGCCCACTAGTTAACCTAGACAGTCCAAGTATCCGATAGGGAACCTACATAGTCCAAGTGCCCGCTAGGGAACCTACATAGTCCAAGTGCCCGCCAGGTAACCTAGATAGTCCAATTGTCCATTAGCTAACCTAGATAGTCGAAGTGTCCGCTAGTTAACGTACATAGTCCAAGTGCCCGTTCGTTAACCTAGATAGGCCAAGTGCCCACTAGGTAACCTAGACAATCCAAGTGCCCGCTAGGTTACCTACATAGTCCAAGTGCACGCTCGTTAACCTAGATAGTCCAAGTGCCCGCTTGGTTACCTAGACAGTCCAAGTGCCCGCTAGTTAACCTACATAGTCCGATAGGGAACCTACATAATCCAAGTGCCCGATAGGGAACCTACATAATTCAAGTGCCCGCTAGGGAACCTACAGAGTCCAAATGCCCGCTAGGCAGCCTAGATAGTCCAAGTGCCCGTTAGTTAACCTAGATTGTCCAAGTGCCCACTAGGGGACGTACATAGTCCAAGTGCCCGCTAGGTAACCTACATAGTCCAAGTTCCCGATGGTGACATAAATAGTCCAAATGCCTGCTAGGAAAACTACATAATCCAAGTGCCCGTTCGTTAACCTACATGTGCCCGTTCGTTAACCTACATAGTCCAAGTGCCCGCTAGTTAATCTATATAGTCCAAGTGCCTGCTAGGTAAACTACACAGTCCAAATGCCCAGTAGGTAACCTAGACAGTCCAATTGCCCGCTAGTTAACCTAGACAGTCCAAGTACCCGATAGGGAACCTACATAGTCCAAGTGCCCGCTAGGGAACCTACATAGTCCAAGTGCCCACCACATAACCTATATAGTCCATTTGCCCTTTAGCTAACCTAGATAGTCGAAGTGTCCGCTAGTTAACGTACATTATCCAAGTGCCCGTTCGTTAACCTAGATAGGCCAAGTGCCCGCTAGGTTACCTACATAATCCAAGGGCCCGCTAGGTAACCTTGATAGTCCAAGTGCCTTCTAGTTAACCTACATAGTCCAAGTGCCCGCTAGGTAACCTACATAGTCCAAGTGCCCACTGGGTAACCTAAGTAATCCAAATGCCCGCTAGGGAAACTACATAGTCCAAGTGCCCGCTAGTTAACCTAGATAGTCCAAGTGCCCGCTAGTAAACCTAGATAGTCTAAGAGCCCGCTAAATAGCCAAGATAGTCCAAGTGCCCGCTAGTTAACCAAGATAATCCAAGTGCCCGCTAGTTAACCTACATAGTCCAAGTCCCTCTAGTTAACCTAGATAGTCCAAGTGCCCACTAGGGAACCTACATAGTCAAAGTGCACTCTAGGGAACCTGTATTGTGCAAGTGCCTGCTAGTTAACCTAGATAGTCCAAATGCCCGCTAGTTAACCTACATAGTCCAAGGTGAGCTAGTTAACCTGGATAGTCCAAGTGCCCGCTAGTTAACCTACATAGTCCAAGGTCAGCTAATTAACCTAGATAGTCCAAGTGCCCGCTAGTTAACGTACATAGTCCAAGGGCCCGCTAGTTAACCGACATAGTCCAAGTTCCCGTTAGGTAACCTAGATAGTACAAGTGCCCACAAGGTAACCTACATAGTCCAAGTGCCCGCTAGGTAACCTAGATATTCCAAGTTCCTGTTAGCTAACCTAGATAATCCAAGTGCCCGATAGGTAACCTAAATAGTCCAAGTGCCCTTTCGTTAACCTAGATAGTCCAAGTGCCTGCTAGGTAACCTACATAGTCCAAGTTCCCGCTTGGTAACCTAAATAGTCCAAATGCCCGCTAGAGAAATACATAGTCCAAGTGCCCGCTAGTTAACTTAGATAGTCCAAGTGCCTGCTAGTAAACATACATAATCCATGGGCCAGCTAATTAACCTACATAGTTCAAGGGCCCGCTAGTTAACCTAGATCGTGCAAGTGTCCGCTAGTTAACCTACATAGTCCAAGTGCCCGCTAGGTAACCTAGATAGTCCAAGTGCCCGCTAGGGATCCTTCATAATCCAAGTACCTGCTAGATAACCTAGATAGTCCAAGTGCCCGATAGTTAACCTAGATAGTCCTAGTGCCCGTTAGTTAACCTAGATAGTCCAACTGCCCACTAGGGGACGTACATAGTCCAAGTGCCCGCTAGGTAACCTAGATAGTCCAAGTGCGCGCTAGGGTATATACATAGTCCGAGTGCCTGCTAGGAAACCTAGATAGTCCAAGTGCCCGCTAGTTAACCTACATAGTCCATGTGCCCGCTAGTTAACCTACATAGTCCAAGGTCAGCTAGTTAACCTAGATAGTCCAAGGGCCCGCTAGTTAACCTACATAGTCCAAGAACCCGCTAGTTAACCTAGATAGTCCAAGTTCCCGCTAGTTAACCTACATAGTCCAAGTGCCCGCTTGTTAACCTAGATATTCCAAGTGCCCGCTAGTTAACCTAGATCGTCCAATTGTCCGCTAGTTAGCCTACCTAGTCCAAGTTCCCGTTAGGTAACCTAGATAGTACAAGTGCCCGCAAGGTAACCTACATAGTCCAAGTGCCCTCTAGGTAACCTAGATATTCCAAGTTCCTGTTGGCTAACCTAGATAATCCAAGTGCCCGCTAGGTTACCTACATAGTCCAAGAGCACGTTCGTTAACCTAGATAGTCAAAGTGCCCGCTGGTAACCTAGATAGTCAAAGTGCCCGCTGGTAACCTACATAGTCCAAAGGCCCGCTAGGTAACCTTGATAGTCCAAGTGCCTTCTGGTTAACCTACATAGTCCAAGTGCCCGCTAGGAAACCTACATAGTCCAAGTGCCCACTGGGTAACCAAAGTAATCCAAATGCCCGCTAGGGAAACTACATAGTCCAAGGGCCCGCTAGTTAACCTAGATAGTCCAAGTGCCCGCTAGTTAACCTAGATAGTCCAAGTGCCCGCTAGTTAACCTAGATAGTCCAAGGCCCCGCTAGTTAATCTAGATAGTCCAAGTGCCCGCTAGGTTACCTACATAGTCCAAGTGCCCGCTCGTTAACCTAGATAGTCCAAGTGCCCGCTAGGTTACCTAGACAGTCCAAGTGCCCGCTAGTTAACCTACATAGTCCGATAGGGAACCTACATAATCCAAGTGCCCGATAGGGAACCTACATAATTCAAGTGCCCGCTAGGGAACCTACAGAGTCCAAATGCCCGCTAGGCAGCCTAGATAGTCCAAGTGCCCGTTAGTTAACCTAGATTGTCCAAGTGCCCACTAGGGGACGTACATAGTCCAAGTGCCCGCTAGGTAACCTACATAGTCCAAGTTCCCGATGGTGACATAAATAGTCCAAATGCCTGCTAGGAAAACTACATAATCCAAGTGCCCGTTCGTTAACCTACATGTGCCCGTTCGTTAACCTACATAGTCCAAGTGCCCGCTAGTTAATCTATATAGTCCAAGTGCCTGCTAGGTAAACTACACAGTCCAAATGCCCAGTAGGTAACCTAGACAGTCCAATTGCCCGCTAGTTAACCTAGACAGTCCAAGTACCCGATAGGGAACCTACATAGTCCAAGTGCCCGCTAGGGAACCTACATAGTCCAAGTGCCCACCACATAACCTATATAGTCCATTTGCCCTTTAGCTAACCTAGATAGTCGAAGTGTCCGCTAGTTAACGTACATTATCCAAGTGCCCGTTCGTTAACCTAGATAGGCCAAGTGCCCGCTAGGTTACCTACATAATCCAAGGGCCCGCTAGGTAACCTTGATAGTCCAAGTGCCTTCTAGTTAACCTACATAGTCCAAGTGCCCGCTAGGTAACCTACATAGTCCAAGTGCCCACTGGGTAACCTAAGTAATCCAAATGCCCGCTAGGGAAACTACATAGTCCAAGTGCCCGCTAGTTAACCTAGATAGTCCAAGTGCCCGCTAGTAAACCTAGATAGTCTAAGAGCCCGCTAAATAGCCAAGATAGTCCAAGTGCCCGCTAGTTAACCAAGATAATCCAAGTGCCCGCTAGTTAACCTACATAGTCCAAGTCCCTCTAGTTAACCTAGATAGTCCAAGTGCCCACTAGGGAACCTACATAGTCAAAGTGCACTCTAGGGAACCTGTATTGTGCAAGTGCCTGCTAGTTAACCTAGATAGTCCAAATGCCCGCTAGTTAACCTACATAGTCCAAGGTGAGCTAGTTAACCTGGATAGTCCAAGTGCCCGCTAGTTAACCTACATAGTCCAAGGTCAGCTAATTAACCTAGATAGTCCAAGTGCCCGCTAGTTAACGTACATAGTCCAAGGGCCCGCTAGTTAACCGACATAGTCCAAGTTCCCGTTAGGTAACCTAGATAGTACAAGTGCCCACAAGGTAACCTACATAGTCCAAGTGCCCGCTAGGTAACCTAGATATTCCAAGTTCCTGTTAGCTAACCTAGATAATCCAAGTGCCCGATAGGTAACCTAAATAGTCCAAGTGCCCTTTCGTTAACCTAGATAGTCCAAGTGCCTGCTAGGTAACCTACATAGTCCAAGTTCCCGCTTGGTAACCTAAATAGTCCAAATGCCCGCTAGAGAAATACATAGTCCAAGTGCCCGCTAGTTAACTTAGATAGTCCAAGTGCCTGCTAGTAAACATACATAATCCATGGGCCAGCTAATTAACCTACATAGTTCAAGGGCCCGCTAGTTAACCTAGATCGTGCAAGTGTCCGCTAGTTAACCTACATAGTCCAAGTGCCCGCTAGGTAACCTAGATAGTCCAAGTGCCCGCTAGGGATCCTTCATAATCCAAGTACCTGCTAGATAACCTAGATAGTCCAAGTGCCCGATAGTTAACCTAGATAGTCCTAGTGCCCGTTAGTTAACCTAGATAGTCCAACTGCCCACTAGGGGACGTACATAGTCCAAGTGCCCGCTAGGTAACCTAGATAGTCCAAGTGCGCGCTAGGGTATATACATAGTCCGAGTGCCTGCTAGGAAACCTAGATAGTCCAAGTGCCCGCTAGTTAACCTACATAGTCCATGTGCCCGCTAGTTAACCTACATAGTCCAAGGTCAGCTAGTTAACCTAGATAGTCCAAGGGCCCGCTAGTTAACCTACATAGTCCAAGAACCCGCTAGTTAACCTAGATAGTCCAAGTTCCCGCTAGTTAACCTACATAGTCCAAGTGCCCGCTTGTTAACCTAGATATTCCAAGTGCCCGCTAGTTAACCTAGATCGTCCAATTGTCCGCTAGTTAGCCTACATAGTCCAAGTTCCCGTTAGGTAACCTAGATAGTACAAGTGCCCGCAAGGTAACCTACATAGTCCAAGTGCCCTCTAGGTAACCTAGATATTCCAAGTTCCTGTTGGCTAACCTAGATAATCCAAGTGCCCGCTAGGTTACCTACATAGTCCAAGAGCACGTTCGTTAACCTAGATAGTCAAAGTGCCCGCTGGTAACCTAGATAGTCAAAGTGCCCGCTGGTAACCTACATAGTCCAAAGGCCCGCTAGGTAACCTTGATAGTCCAAGTGCCTTCTGGTTAACCTACATAGTCCAAGTGCCCGCTAGGAAACCTACATAGTCCAAGTGCCCACTGGGTAACCAAAGTAATCCAAATGCCCGCTAGGGAAACTACATAGTCCAAGGGCCCGCTAGTTAACCTAGATTGTCCAAGTGCCCACTAGGGGACGTACATAGTCCAAGTGCCCGCTAGGTAACCTACATAGTCCAAGTTCCCGATGGTGACATAAATAGTCCAAATGCCTGCTAGGAAAACTACATAATCCAAGTGCCCGTTCGTTAACCTACATGTGCCCGTTCGTTAACCTACATAGTCCAAGTGCCCGCTAGTTAATCTATATAGTCCAAGTGCCTGCTAGGTAAACTACACAGTCCAAATGCCCAGTAGGTAACCTAGACAGTCCAATTGCCCGCTAGTTAACCTAGACAGTCCAAGTTCCCGATAGGGAACCTACATAGTCCAAGTGCCCGCTAGGGAACCTACATAGTCCAAGTGCCCACCACATAACCTATATAGTCCATTTGCCCTTTAGCTAACCTAGATAGTCGAAGTGTCCGCTAGTTAACGTACATTATCCAAGTGCCCGTTCGTTAACCTAGATAGGCCAAGTGCCCGCTAGGTTACCTACATAATCCAAGGGCCCGCTAGGTAACCTTGATAGTCCAAGTGCCTTCTAGTTAACCTACATAGTCCAAGTGCCCGCTAGGTAACCTACATAGTCCAAGTGCCCACTGGGTAACCTAAGTAATCCAAATGCCCGCTAGGGAAACTACATAGTCCAAGTGCCCGCTAGTTAACCTAGATAGTCCAAGTGCCCGCTAGTAAACCTAGATAGTCTAAGAGCCCGCTAAATAGCCAAGATAGTCCAAGTGCCCGCTAGTTAACCAAGATAATCCAAGTGCCCGCTAGTTAACCTACATAGTCCAAGTCCCTCTAGTTAACCTAGATAGTCCAAGTGCCCACTAGGGAACCTACATAGTCAAAGTGCACTCTAGGGAACCTGTATTGTGCAAGTGCCTGCTAGTTAACCTAGATAGTCCAAATGCCCGCTAGTTAACCTACATAGTCCAAGGTGAGCTAGTTAACCTGGATAGTCCAAGTGCCCGCTAGTTAACCTACATAGTCCAAGGTCAGCTAATTAACCTAGATAGTCCAAGTGCCCGCTAGTTAACGTACATAGTCCAAGGGCCCGCTAGTTAACCGACATAGTCCAAGTTCCCGTTAGGTAACCTAGATAGTACAAGTGCCCACAAGGTAACCTACATAGTCCAAGTGCCCGCTAGGTAACCTAGATATTCCAAGTTCCTGTTAGCTAACCTAGATAATCCAAGTGCCCGATAGGTAACCTAAATAGTCCAAGTGCCCTTTCGTTAACCTAGATAGTCCAAGTGCCTGCTAGGTAACCTACATAGTCCAAGTTCCCGCTTGGTAACCTAAATAGTCCAAATGCCCGCTAGAGAAATACATAGTCCAAGTGCCCGCTAGTTAACTTAGATAGTCCAAGTGCCTGCTAGTAAACATACATAATCCATGGGCCAGCTAATTAACCTACATAGTTCAAGGGCCCGCTAGTTAACCTAGATCGTGCAAGTGTCCGCTAGTTAACCTACATAGTCCAAGTGCCCGCTAGGTAACCTAGATAGTCCAAGTGCCCGCTAGGGATCCTTCATAATCCAAGTACCTGCTAGATAACCTAGATAGTCCAAGTGCCCGATAGTTAACCTAGATAGTCCTAGTGCCCGTTAGTTAACCTAGATAGTCCAACTGCCCACTAGGGGACGTACATAGTCCAAGTGCCCGCTAGGTAACCTAGATAGTCCAAGTGCGCGCTAGGGTATATACATAGTCCGAGTGCCTGCTAGGAAACCTAGATAGTCCAAGTGCCCGCTAGTTAACCTACATAGTCCATGTGCCCGCTAGTTAACCTACATAGTCCAAGGTCAGCTAGTTAACCTAGATAGTCCAAGGGCCCGCTAGTTAACCTACATAGTCCAAGAACCCGCTAGTTAACCTAGATAGTCCAAGTTCCCGCTAGTTAACCTACATAGTCCAAGTGCCCGCTTGTTAACCTAGATATTCCAAGTGCCCGCTAGTTAACCTAGATCGTCCAATTGTCCGCTAGTTAGCCTACATAGTCCAAGTTCCCGTTAGGTAACCTAGATAGTACAAGTGCCCGCAAGGTAACCTACATAGTCCAAGTGCCCTCTAGGTAACCTAGATATTCCAAGTTCCTGTTGGCTAACCTAGATAATCCAAGTGCCCGCTAGCTTACCTACATAGTCCAAGAGCACGTTCGTTAACCTAGATAGTCAAAGTGCCCGCTGGTAACCTAGATAGTCAAAGTGCCCGCTGGTAACCTACATAGTCCAAAGGCCCGCTAGGTAACCTTGATAGTCCAAGTGCCTTCTGGTTAACCTACATAGTCCAAGTGCCCGCTAGGAAACCTACATAGTCCAAGTGCCCACTGGGTAACCAAAGTAATCCAAATGCCCGCTAGGGAAACTACATAGTCCAAGGGCCCGCTAGTTAACCTAGATAGTCCAAGTGCCCGCTAGTTAACCTAGATAGTCCAAGTGCCCGCTAGTTAACCTAGATAGTCCAAGGCCCCGCTAGTTAATCTAGATAGTCCAAGTGCCCGCTAGTTAACCTAGCTAATCCAAGTGCGCGCTAGTTAACCTACATAGTCCAAGGTCCCTAGATAGTCCAAGTGCCCGCTAGGGTACGTACCTAGTCCAAGTGCCCGCTAGGTAACCTAGATAGTCCAATTGCCCGCTAGGGTATGTACATAGTTCAAGTACCTGCTAGGTAAACTACACAGTCCAAATGCCCACTAGGTAACCTAGACAGTCCAATTGCCCGCTAGTTAACCTAGACAGTCCAAGTACCTGATAGGCAACCTACATAGTCCAAGTGCCCGCTAGGGAACCTACATAGTCCAAGTGCCCGCTGAGGACCCTACATAGTCCAAGTGCCCGATAGGGAACCTATATATTCCAAGTGCCCTTTAGGGAACCTAGATAGTCCAAGAGCCCATAGGGAACCTACATACTCAAAGTGCCCGCTAGGGAACCTGCATTGTGCAAATGCCCGCTAGTTAACCTAGATAGTCCAAGTGCCCGCTAGTTAACCTACATAGTCCAAGGTCAGCTAGTTAACCTAGATAGTCCAAGTGCCCGCTAGTTAACCTACATAGTCCAAGAACGCGCTAGTTAACCTAGATAATCCAAGTTCCCGCTAGTTAACCTACATAGTCCAAGGGCCCGCTAGTTAACCTAGATATTCCAAGTGCCCGCTAGTTAACCTAGATCGTCCAAGTGTCCGCTAGCTAGCCTACATAGTCCAAGTTCCCATTAGGTAACCTAGATAGTACAAGTGCCCGCAAGGTAACCTACATAGTCCAAGTGCCCGCCAGGTAACCTAGATAGTCCAATTGTCCATTAGCTAACCTAGATAGTCGAAGTGTCCGCTAGTTAACGTACATAGTCCAAGTGTCCGTTCGTTAACCTAGATAGGCCAAGTGCCCACTAGGTAACCTAGACAATCCAAATGCCCGATAGGTTACCTACATAGTCCAAGTGCACGTTCGTTAACCTAGATAGTCCAAGTGCCCGCTGGGTAACCTACATAGTCCAAGTTCCCCTTCGTTAACCTAGATAGTCAACGTGCCCGCTAGGTAACCTAGACAGTCCAAGTGCCCGCTAGGTTATCCACGTAGTCCAAGTGCCTGTTCGTTAACCTAGATAGTCCAAGTGCCCGCTAGGTTACCTAGACAGTCCAAGTGCCCGCTAGTTAACCTACATATTCCAAGTGCCCGATAGGGAACCTACATAATCCAAGTGCCCGATAGGGAACCTAAATAATTCAAGTGCCCGCTAGGGAACCTACAGAGTCCAAGTGCCCGCTAGGCAGCCTAGATAGTCCAAGTGCCCGTTAGTTAACCTAGATAGTCCAAGTGCCCACTAGGGGACGTACATAGTCCAAGTGCCCGCTAGGTAACCTACATAGTCCAAGTTCCCGATGGTGACATAAATAGTCCAAATGCCTGGTAGGAAAACTACATAATCCAAGTGCCCGTTCGTTAACCTACATAGTCCAAGTGCCCGCCAGATAACGTAGATAGCCCAAGTGCCCCCTAGGGAACGTACCTAGTCCAAGTGCCCTCTAGGTAACCTAGATAGTCCAAGTGCCCGCTAGTAAACCTACATAGTCCAAGTGCCCGCTAGTTAACCTAGCTAATCCAAGTGCGCGCTAGTTAACCTACATAGTCCAAGGTCCCTAGATAGTCCAAGTGCCCGTTAGGGTACGTACCTAGTCCAAGTGCCCGCTAGGTAACCTAGATAGTCCAATTGCCCGCTAGGGTATGTACATAGTTCAAGTACCTGCTAGGTAAACTACACAGTCCAAATGCCCACTAGGTAACCTAGACAGTCCAATTGCCCGCTAGTTAACCTACACAGTCCAAGTACCCGATAGGGAACCTACATAGTCCAAGTGCCCGCTAGGGAACCTACATAGTCCAAGTGCCCACCAGGTAACCTACATAGTCCAATTGCCCTTTAGCTAACCTAGATAGTCGATGTGTCCGCTAGTTAACGTACATAGTCCAAGTGCCCGTTCGTTAACCTAGATAGGCCAAGTGCCCGCTAGGTAACCTACATAGTCCAAGGGCCCGCTAGGTAACCTTGATAGTCCAAGTGCCTTCTAGTTAACCTACATAGTCCAAGTGCCCTGTAGGTAACCTACATAGTCCAAGTGCCCACTGGGTAACCTAAGTAATCCAAATGCCCGCTAGGGAAACTACATAGTCCAAGTGCCCGCTAGTTAACCTAGATTGTCCAAGTGCCCGCTAGTAAACCTAGATAGTCTAAGAGCCCGCTAGTTAGTCTAGATAGTCCAAGTGCCCGCTAGTTAACCTATATAATCCAAGTGCCCGCTAGTTAACCTACATAGTCCAAGTCCCTCTAGTTAACGTAGATAGTCCAAGTGCCCGCTAGGGAACCTACATAGTCAAAGTGCACTCTAGGGAACCTGCATTGTGCAAGTGCCTGCTAGTTAACCTAGATAGTCCAAATGCCCGCTAGTTAACCTACATAGTCCAAGGTGAGCTAGTTAACCTAGATAGTCCAAGTGCCCGCTAGTTAACCTACATAGTCCAAGGTCAGCTAATTAACCTAGATAGTCCAAGTGCCCGCTAGTTAACCTACATCGTCCAAGGGCCCGCTAGTTAACCTACATAGTCCAAGTTCCCGTTAGGTAACCTAGATAGTACAAGTGCCCACAAGGTAACCTACATAGTCCAAGTGCCCGCTAGGTAACCTAGATATTCCAAGTTCCTGTTAGCTAACCTAGATAATCCAAGTGCCCGATAGGTAACCTAAATAGTCCAAGTGCCCTTTCGTTAACCTAGCTAGTCCAAGTGCCTGCTAGGTAACCTACATAGTCCAAGTTCCCGCTTGGTAACCTAAATAGTCCAAATGCCCGCTAGAGAAATACATAGTCCAAGTGCCCGCTAGTTAACTTAGATATTCCAAGTGCCTGCTAGTAAACATACATAATCCATGGGCCCGCTAGTTAACCTACATAGTGCAAGGGCCCGCTAGTTAACCTAGATCGTGCAAGTGTCCGCTAGTTAACCTACATAGTCCAAGTGCCCGCTAGGTAACCTAGATAGTCCAAGTGCCCGCTAGGGATCCTTCATAATCCAAGAACCTGCTAGATAACCTAGATAGTCCAAGTGCCCGCTAGTTAACCTAGATAGTCCTAGTGCCCATTAGTTAACCTAGATAGTCCAACTGCCCACTAGGGGACGTACATAGTCCAAGTGCCCGCTAGGTAACCTAGATAGTCCAAGTGCGCGCTAGGGTATGTACATAGTCCGAGTGCCTGCTAGGAAACCTAGATAGTCCAAGTGCCCGCTAGTTAACCTACATAGTCCATGTGCCCGCTAGTTAACCTACATAGTCCAAGGTCATCTAGTTAACCTAGATAGTTCAAGGGCCCGCTAGTTAACCTACATAGTCCAAGAACCCGCTAGTTAACCTAGATAGTCCAAGTTCCCGCTAGTTAACCTACATAGTCCAAGGGCCCGCTTGTTAACCTAGATATTCCAAGTGCCCGCTAGTTAACCTAGATCGTCCAAGTGTCCGGTAGTTAGCCTACATAGTCCAAGTTCCCATTAGGTAACCTAGATAGTACAAGTGCCCGCAAGGTAACCTACATAGTCCAAGTGCCCGATAGGTAACCTAGATATTCCAAGTTCCTGTTGGCTAACCTAGATAATCCTAGTGCCCGCTAGGTTACCTACATAGTCCAAGAGCACGTTCGTTAACTTAGATAGTCAAAGTGCCCGCTGGTAACCTACATAGTCCAAGGGCCCGCTAGGTAACCTTGATAGTCCAAGTGCCTTCTGGTTAACCTACATAGTCCAAGTGCCCTCTAGGTAACCCACATAGTCCAAGTGCCCACTGGGTAACCTAAGTAATCCAAGTGCCCGCTAGTTCACCTAGATAGTACAAGTGCCCGCTAGTTAACCTAGATAGTCCAAGTGCCCGCTAGTTAACCTAGATAGTCCAAGTGCCCGCTAGTTAACCTAGATAGTCCAAGGGCCCGCTAGTTAATCTACATAGTCCAAGTGCCCGCTAGTTAACCTAGCTAATCCAAGTGCCCGCTAGTTAACCTACATAGTCCAAGGTCCCTCTAGTTAACCTAGATAGTCCAAGTGCCCGCTAGGGTACGTACCTAGTCCAAGTGCCCGCTAGGTAACCTAGATAGTCCAATTGCCCGCTAGGGTATGTACATAGTTCAAGTACCTGCTAGGTAAACTACACAGTCCAAATGCCCACTAGTTAACCTAGACAGTCCAATTGCCCGCTAGTTAACCTAGACAGTCCAAGTACCTGATAGGGAACCTACATAGTCCAAGTGCCCGCTAGGGAACCTACATAGTCCAAGTGCCCGCTAGTTAACCTACATAGTCCAAGGTCAGCTAGTTAACCTAGATAGTCCAAGTGCCCGCTAGTTAACCTAGATAGTCCAAGTGCCCGCTAGTTAACCTAGATAGTCCAAGGGCCCGCTAGTTAATCTACATAGTCCAAGTGCCCGCTAGTTAACCTAGCTAATCCAAGTGCCCGCTAGTTAACCTACATAGTCCAAGGGTCCGCTAGTTAACCTAGATATTCCAAGTGCCCGCTAGTTAACCTAGATCGTCCAAGTGCCCGCAAGGTAACCTACATAGTCCAAGTGCCCGCTAGGTAACCTAAATATTCCAAGTTCCTGTTGGCTAACCTAGATAATCCAAGTGCCCGCTAGGTAACCTACATAGTCCAAGTGCCCTTTCATTAACCTAGATAGTCAAAGTGCCCGCTAGGTAACCTAGACAGTCCAAGTGCCCGCTAGGTTGCCTACATAATCCAAGTGCCCGTTCGTTAACCTAGATAGTCCAAGTGCCCGCTAGGTTACCTAGACAGTCCAAGTGCCCGCTAGTTAACCTACATAGTCAAAGTGCCCGATAGGGAACCTACATAATCCAAGTGCCCGATAGGGAACCTACATAAACCAAGTGCCCGCTAGGGAACCTACATAATCCAAGTGCCCGCTAGGTAACCTACATAGTCCAAGTTCCCGATGGTAACATAAATAGTCCAAATGCCCGCTGGGGAAACTACATAGTCAAAGTTCCCGTTCGTTAACCTACATAGTCCAAGTGCCCGCTAGGTAACGTAGATAGCCCAAGTGCCCGCTAGGGAACGTACATAGTCCAAGTGCCCTCTAGGTAACCTAGATAGTCCAAGTGCCCGCTAGTTAACCTACATAGTCCAAGTGCCTGCTAGGTAAACTACATAGTCCAAATGCCCACTAGGTAACCTAGACAGTCCAATTGCCCACTAGTTGACCTAGACAGTCCAAGTACCCGATAGGGAACCTACATAGTCCAAGTGCCCGCTAGGGAACCTACATAGTCCAAGTGCCCGCCAGGTAACCTACATAGTCCAATTGCCCTTTAACTAACCTAGATAGTCGAAGTGTCCGCTAGTTAACGTACATAGTCCAAGTGCCCGTTCGTTAACCTAGATAGGTAAGTGCCCGCTAGGTAACCTACATTGTCCAAGGGCCCGCTAGGTAACCTTGATAGTCCAAGTGCCTTCTAGTTAACCTACATAGTCCAAGTGCCCGCTAGGTAACCTACATAGTCCAAGTGCCCACTGGGTAACCTAAGTAATCCAAATGCCCACTAGGGAAACTACATAGTCCAAGTGCCCGCTAGTTAACCTAGATAGTCCAAGTGCCCGCTAGTAAACCTAGATAGTCTAAGAGCCCGCTAGTTAGTCTAGATAGTCCAAGTGCCCGCTAGTTAACCTATATAATCCAAGTGCCCGCTAGTTAACCTACATAGTGCAAGGGCCCGCTAGTTAACCTAGATCGTGCAAGTGTCCACTAGTTAACCTACTTAGTCCAAGGGCCCGCTAGGTAACCTTGATAGTCCAAGTGCCTTCTAGTTAACCTACATAGTCCAAGTGGCCTGTAGGTAACCTAAATAGTCCAAGTGCCCACTGGGTAACCTAAGTAATCCAAATGCCGGCTAGGGAAACTACATAGTCCAAGTGCCCGCTAGTTAACCTAGATTGTCCAAGTGCCCGCTAGTAAACCTAGATAGTCTAAGAGCCCGCTAGTTAGTCTAGATAGTCCAAGTGCCCGCTAGTTAACCTATATAATCCAAGTGCCCGCTAGTTAACCTACATAGTCCAAGTCCCTCTAGTTAACGTAGATAGTCCAAGTGCCCGCTAGGGAACCTACATAGTCAAAGTGCACTCTAGGGAACCTGCATTGTGCAAGTGCCTGCTAGTTAACCTAGATAGTCCAAATGCCCGCTAGTTAATCTACATAGTACAAGGTGAGCTAGTTAACCTAGATAGTCCAAGTGCCCGCTAGTTAACCTACATAGTCCAAGGTCAGCTAATTAACCTAGATAGTCCAAGTGCCCGCTAGTTAACCTACATCGTCCAAGGGCCCGCTAGTTAACCTACATAGTCCAAGTTCCCGTTAGGTAACCTAGATAGTACAAGTGCCCACAAGGTAACCTACATAGTCCAAGTGCCCGCTAGGTAACCTAGATATTCCAAGTTCCTGTTAGCTAACCTAGATAATCCAAGTGCCCGATAGGTAACCTAAATAGTCCAAGTGCCCTTTCGTTAACCTAGATAGTCCATGTGCCTGCTAGGTAACCTACATAGTCCAAGTTCCCGCTTGGTAACCTAAATAGTCCAAATGCCCGCTAGAGAAATACATAGTCCAAGTGCCCACTAGTTAACTTAGATAGTCCAAGTGCCTGCTAGTAAACATACATAATCCATGGGCCCGCTAGTTAACCTACATAGTGCAAGGGCCCGCTAGTTAACCTAGATCGTGCAAGTGTCCGCTAGTTAACCTACATAGTCCAAGTGCCCGCTAGGTAACCTAGATAGTCCAAGTGCCCGCTAGGGATCCTTCATAATCCAAGAACCTGCTAGATAACCTAGATAGTCCAAGTGCCCGCTAGTTAACCTAGATAATTCTAGTGCCCGTTAGTTAACCTAGATAGTCCAACTGCCCACTAGGGGACGTACATAGTCCAAGTGCCCGCTAGGTAACCTAGATAGTCCAAGTGCGTGCTAGGGTATGTACATAGTCTGAGTGCCTGCTAGGAAACCTAGATAGTCCAAGTGCCCGCTAGTTAACCTACATAGTCCATGTGCCCGCTAGTTAACCTACATAGTCCAAGGTCAGCTAGTTAACCTAGATAGTCCAAGGGCCCGCTAGTTAACCTACATAGTCCAAGAACCCGCTAGTTAACCTAGATAGTCCAAGTTCCCGCTAGTTAACCTACATAGTCCAAGCGCCCGCTTGTTAACCTAGATATTCCAAGTGCCCGCTAGTTAACCTAGATCGTCCAAGTGTCCGGTAGTTAGCCTACATAGTCCAAGTTCCCATTAGGTAACCTAGATAGTACAAGTGCCCGCAAGGTAACCTACATAGTCCAAGTGCCCGATAGGTAACCTAGATATTCCAAGTTCCTGTTGGCTAACCTAGATAATCCAAGTGCCCGCTAGGTTACCTACATAGTCCAAGAGCACGTTCGTTAACTTAGATAGTCAAAGTGCCCGCTGGTAACCTACATAGTCCAAGGGCCCGCTAGGTAACCTTGATAGTCCAAGTGCCTTCTGGTTAACCTACATAGTCCAAGTGCCCGCTAGGTAACCTACATAGTCCAAGTGCCCACTGGGTAACCTAAGTAATCCAAGTGCCCGCTAGTTCACCTAGATAGTACAAGTGCCCGCTAGTTAACCTAGATAGTCCAAGTGCCCGCTAGTTCACCTAGATAGTCCAAGTGCCCGCTAGTTAACCTAGATAGTACAGGGCCCGCTAGTTAATCTACATAGTCCAAGTGCCCGCTAGTTAACCTAGCTAATCCAAGTGCCCGCTAGTTAACCTACGTAGTCCAAGGTCCCTCTAGTTAACCTAGATAGTCCAAGTGCCCGCTAGGGTACGTACCTAGTCCAAGTGCCCGCTAGGTAACCTAGATAGTCCAATTGCCCGCTAGGGTATGTACATAGTTCAAGTACCTGCTAGGTAAACTACACAGTCCAAATGCCCACTAGGTAACCTAGACAGTCCAATTGCCCGCTAGTTAACCTAGACAGTCCAAGTACCTGATAGGGAACCTACATAGTCCAAGTGCCCGCTAGGGAACCTACATAGTCCAAGTGCCCGCTGAGGACCCTACATAGTCCAAGTGCCCGATAGGGAACCTATATATTCCAAGTTCCCGTTAGGGAACCTAGATAGTCCAAGTGCCCGCTAGGGAACCTACATAGTCCAAGTGCCCGCCAGGTAACCTACATAGTCCAATTGCCCTTTAGCTAACCTAGATAGTCGAAGTGTCCGCTAGTTAACGTACATAGTCCAAGTGCCCGTTCGTTAACCTAGATAGGTAAGTGCCCGCTAGGTAACCTACATTGTCCAAGGGCCCGCTAGGTAACCTTGATAGTCCAAGTGCCTTCTAGTTAACCTACATAGTCCAAGTGCCCGCTAGGTAACGTACATAGTCCAAGTGCCCACTGGGTAACCTAAGTAATCCAAATGCCCACTAGGGAAACTACATAGTCCAAGTGCCCGCTAGTTAACCTAGATAGTCCAAGTGCCCGCTAGTAAACCTAGATAGTCTAAGGGCCCGCTAGTTAACCTAGATAGTCCAAGTGCCCGCTAGGGAACCTACATAGTAAAAGTGCCCCCTAGGGAACCTGCATTGTGCAAGTGCCTGCTAGTTAACCTAGATAATCCAAATGCCCGCTCGTTAACCTACATAGTCCAAGGTGAGCTAGTTAACCTAGATAGTCCAAGTGCCCGCTAGTTAACCTATATAGTCCAAGGTCAGCTAATTAACCTAGATAGTCCAAGTGCCCGCTAGTTAACGTACATAGTCCAAGTGCCCGCTAGTTAACCGACATAGTCCAAGTTCCCGTTAGGTAACCTAGATAGTACAAGTGCCCGCAAGGTAACCTACATAGTCCAAGTGCCCGCTAGGTAACCTAGATATTCCAAGTTCCTGTTAGCTAACCTAGATAATCCAAGTGCCCGATAGGTAACCTAAATAGTCCAAGTGCCCTTTCGTTAACCTAGATAGTCCAAGTGCCTGCTAGGTAACCTACATAGTCCAAGTTCCCGCTTGGTAACCTAAATAGTCCAAATGCCCGCTAGGGAAATACATGGTCCAAGTGCCCGCTAGTGAACTTAGATAGTCCAAGTGCCTGCTAGTAAACATACATAATCCATGGGCCCGCTAGTTAACCTACATAGTGCAAGGGCCCGCTAGTTAACCTAGATCGTGCAAGTGTCCACTAGTTAACCAACATAGTCCAAGTGCACGCTAGGTAACCTAGATAGTCCAAGTGCCCGCTAGGGATCCTTCATAATCCAAGTACCTGCTAGTTAACCTAGATAGTCCACGTGCCCGCTAGTTAACCTAGATAGTCCTAGTGCCCGTTAGTTAACCTAGATAGTCCAACTGCCCACTAGGGGACGTACATAGTCCAAGTGCCCGCTAGGTAACCTAGATTGTCCAAGTGAGCGCTAGGGTATGTACATAGTCCGAGTGCCTGCTAGGAAACCTAGATAGTCCAAGTGCCCGCTAGTTAACCTACATAGTCCATGTGCCCGTTGGTTAACCTAGATAGGCCAAGTGCCCGCTAGGTAACCTAGACAGTCCAAGTGCCCGCTAGGTTACCTACATAGTCCAAGAGCACGTTCGTTAACCTAGATAGTCAAAGTGCCCGCTGGTAACCTACATAGTCCAAGGGCCCGCTAGGTAACCTTGATAGTCCAAGTGCCTTCTAGTTAACCTACATAGTCCAAGTGCCCGCTAGGTAACCTACATAGTCCAAGTGCCCACTGGGTAACCTAAGTAATCCAAATGCCCGCTAGGGAAACTACATAGTCCAAGTGCCCGCTAGTTAACCTAGATAGTCCAAGTGCCCGCTAGTTAACCTAGATAGTCCAAGTGCCCGCTAGTTAATCTAGTTAATCCAAGTTCCCGCTAGTTAACCTACATAGTCCAAGGTCCCTCTAGTTAACCTAGAGAGTCCAAGTGCCCGCTAGGGTATGTACATAGTCCAAGTGCCCGCTAGGTACCCTAGATAGTCCAAGTGCCCTGTAGGGTATGTGCATAGTTCAAGTGCCCGCTAGGTAACCTAGATTGTCCAAGTGCCCGCTAGTTAACCTACATAGTCCAAGTGCCTGCTAGGTAACCTAGATAGTCCAAGGTCCTGCTAGTTAACCTACATAGTCCAATGCCCGATAGGGAACCTACATAGTCCAAGTGCCCGCTGAGGACCCTACATAGTCCAAGTGCCCGATAGGGAACCTATATATTCCAAGTGCCCGTTAGGGAACCTAGATAGTCCAAGAGCCCATAGGGAACCTACATACTCAAAGTGCCCGCTAGGGAACCTGCATTGTGCAAATGCCCGCTAGTTAACCTAGATAGTCCAAGTGCCCGCTAGTTAACCTACATAGTCCAAGGTCAGCTAGTTAACCTAGATAGTCCAAGGGCCCGCTAGTTAACCTACATAGTCCAAGAACCCGCTAGTTAACCTAGATAGTCCAAGTTCCCGCTAGTTAACCTACATAGTCCAAGGGCCCGCTTGTGAACCTAGATATTCCAAGTGTCCGCTAGTTAACCTAGATCGTCCAAGTGTCCGCTAGTTAGCCTACATAGTCCAAGTTCCCGTTAGGTAACCTAGATAGTACAAGTGCCCGCAAGGTAACCTACATAGTCCAAGTGCCCGCTAGGTAGCCTAGATATTCCAAGTTCCTATTGGCTAACCTAGATAATCCAAGTGCCCGCTAGGTAACCTACATTGTCCAAGTGCCCTTTCATTAACCTAGATAGTCAAAGTGCCCGCTAGGTAACCTAGAGAGTCCAAGTGGCCGCTAGGGAAACTACATAGTCCAAGTGCCCGTTCGTTAACCTAGATAGTCCAAGTGCCCGCTAGGTTACCTAGACAGTCCAAGTGCCCGCTAGTTAACCTACATAGTCCAAGTGCCCGCTAGGGAACCTACATAGTCCAAGTGCCCGCTAGGCAGCCTATATAGTCCAAGTGCCCACCAGGGGATGTACATAGTCCAAGTGCCCGCTAGGTAACCTACATTGTCCAAGTTCCCGATGGTAACATAAATAGTCCAAATGCCCGCTGGGGAAACTACATAGTCCAAGTGCCCGTTCGTTAACCTACATAGTCCAAGTGCCCGCTAGGTAACCTAGATAGCCCAAGTGCCCGATAGGGAACGTACATAGTCCAAGTGCCCTCTAGGTAGCCTAGATAGTCCAAGTGCCCGCTAGTTAACCTACATAGTCCAAGTGCCTGCTAGGTAAACTACATAGTCCAAATGCCCACTAGGTAACCTAGACAGTCCAATTGCCCGCTAGTTGACCTAGACAGTCCAAGTACCCGATAGGGAACCTACATAGTCCAAGTGCCCGCTAGGGAACCTACATAGTCCAAGTGCCCGCCAGGTAACCTACATAGTCCAATTGCCCTTTAGCTAACCTAGATAGTCGAAGTGTCCGCTAGTTAACGTACATAGTCCAAGTGCCCGTTCGTTAACCTAGATAGGACAAGTGCCCGCTAGGTAACCTAGACAATCTAAGTGCCCGCTAGGTTACCTACATAGTCCAAGTGCACGTTCGTTAACCTAGATAGTCCAAGTGCCCGCTGGGTAACCTACATAGTGCAAGTGCCCCTTCACTAACCTCGATAGTCAAAGTGCCCGCTAGGTAACCTAGACAGTCCAAGTGCCTGCTAGGTTACCTACATAGTCCAAGTGCCCGTTCGTTAACCTACATAGTCCAAGTGCCCGATAGGGAACTTACATAAGCCTATTGCCCAATAGGGAACCTACATAATCAAAGTGCCCGCTAGGGAACCTACATAGTTCAAGTGCCCACCAGGTAACCTACATAGTCCAATTGCCCTTTAGCTAACCTAGATAGTCGAAGTGTCCGCTAGTTAACGTACATAGTTCAAGTGCCCGTTCGTTAACCTAGATAGGCCAAGTGCACGCTAGGTAACCTACATAGTCCAAGGGCCCGCTAGGTAACCTTGATAGTCCAAGTGCCTTCTAGTTAACCTACATAGTCCAAGTGCCCGCTCAGTAACCTACATAATCCAAGTGCCCACTGGGTAACCTAAGTAATCCAAATGCCCGCTAGGGAAACTACATAGTCCAAGTGCCCGCTAGTTAACTTAGATAGTCCAAGTGCCCGCTAGTAAACCTAAATAGTCTAAGGGCCCGCTAGTTAATCTAGATAGTCCAAGTGCCCTCTAGTTAACCTAGATAGTCCAAGTGCCCGCTAGTTAACCTAGATAATCCAAGTGCCCACTAGTTAACATACATAGTCCAAGTCCCTCTAGTTAACCTAGATAGTCCAAGTGCCCGCTAGGGAACCTACATACTCAAAGTGCCCCCTAAGGAACCTGCATTGTGCAAGTGCCCGCTAGTTAACCTAGATAGTCCAAATGCCCGCTAGTTAACCTACATAGTCCAAGGTGAGCTAGTTAACCTAGATAGTCCAAGTGCCCGCTAGTTAACCTACATCGTCCAAGGTCAGCTAATTAACCTAGATAGTCCAACTGCCCGCTAGTTAACGTACATAGTCCAAGGGTCCGCTAGTTAACCGACATAGTCCAAGTTCCCGTTAGGTAACCTAGATAGTACAAGTGCCCGCAAGGTAACCTACATAGTCCAAGTGCCCGCTAGGTAACCTAGATATTCCAAGTTCCTGTTAGCTAACCTAGATAATCCAAGTGCCCGATAGGTAACCTAAATAGTCCAAGTGCCCTTTCGTTAACCTAGATAGTCCAAGTGCCCGCAAGGTAACCTACATAGTCCAAGTGCCCGCTAGGTAACCTAGATATTCCAAGTTCCTGTTAGCTAACCTAGATAATCCAAGTGCCCGATAGGTAACCTAAATAGTCCAAGTGCCCTTTCGTTAACCTAGATAGTCCAAGTGCCTGCTAGGTAACCTACATAGTCCAAGTTCCCGCTTGGTAACCTAAATAGTCCAAATGCCCGCTAGGGAAATACGTAGTCCAAGTGCCCGCTAGTTAACTTAGATAGTCCAAGTGCCTGCTAGTAAACATACATAATCCATGGGCCCGCTAGTTAACCTACATAGTGCAAGGGCCCGCTAGTTAACCTAGATCGTGCAAGTGTCCGCTAGTTAACCTACATAGTCCAAGTGCCCGCTAGGTAACCTAGATAGTCCAAGTGCGCGCTAGTTAACCTAGATAGTCCTAGTGCCCGTTAGTTAACCTAGATAGTCCACGTGCCCACTAGGGGACGTACATAGTCCAAGTGCCCGCTAGGTAACCTAGATAGTCCAAGTGCACGCTAGGGTATGTACATAGTCCGAGTGCCTGCTAGGAAACCTACATAGTCCAAGTGCACGTTCGTTAACCTAGATAGTCTAAGGGCCCGCTAGGTAACCTTGATAGTCCAAGTGCCTTCTAGTTAACCTACATAGTCTAAGTGCCCGCTAGGTAACCTACATAGTCCAAGTGCCCACTGGATAACCTAAGTAATCCAAATGCCCGCTAGGGAAACTACATAGTCCAAGTGCCCGCTAGTTAACCTAGATAGTCCAAGTGCCCGCTAGTAAACCTAGATAGTCCAAGGGCCCGCTAGTTAATCTAGATGGTCCATGTGCCCGCTAGTTAACCTAGATAGTCCAAGTGCCCGCTAGGTAACCTAGATTGTCCAAGTGCCCGCTAGTTAACCTACATAGTCCAAGTGCCTGCTAGGTAACCTAGATAGTCCAAGGTCCTGCTAGTTAACCTACATAGTCCAATGCCCGATAGGGAACCTACATAGTCCAAGTGCCCGCTGAGGACCCTACATAGTCCAAGTGCCCGATAGGGAACCTATATATTCCAAGTGCCCGTTAGGGAACCTAGATAGTCCAAGAGCCCATAGGGAACCTACATACTCAAAGTGCCCGCTAGGGAACCTGCATTGTGCAAATGCCCGCTAGTTAACCTAGATAGTCCAAGTGCCCGCTAGTTAACCTACATAGTCCAAGGTCAGCTAGTTAACCTAGATAGTCCAAGGGCCCGCTAGTTAACCTACATAGTCCAAGAACCCGCTAGTTAACCTAGATAGTCCAAGTTCCCGCTAGTTAACCTACATAGTCCAAGGGCCCGCTTGTGAACCTAGATATTCCAAGTGTCCGCTAGTTAACCTAGATCTTCCAAGTGTCCGCTAGTTAGCCTACATAGTCCAAGTTCCCGTTAGGTAACCTAGATAGTACAAGTGCCCGCAAGGTAACCTACATAGTCCAAGTGCCCGCTAGGTAGCCTAGATATTCCAAGTTCCTATTGGCTAACCTAGATAATCCAAGTGCCCGCTAGGTAACCTACATTGTCCAAGTGCCCTTTCATTAACCTAGATAGTCAAAGTGCCCGCTAGGTAACCTAGAGAGTCCAAGTGGCCGCTAGGGAAACTACATAGTCCAAGTGCCCGTTCGTTAACCTAGATAGTCCAAGTGCCCGCTAGGTTACCTAGACAGTCCAAGTGCCCGCTAGTTAACCTACATAGTCCAAGTGCCCGCTAGGGAACCTACATAGTCCAAGTGCCCGCTAGGCAGCCTATATAGTCCAAGTGCCCACCAGGGGATGTACATAGTCCAAGTGCCCGCTAGGTAACCTACATTGTCCAAGTTCCCGATGGTAACATAAATAGTCCAAATGCCCGCTGGGGAAACTACATAGTCCAAGTGCCCGTTCGTTAACCTACATAGTCCAAGTGCCCGCTAGGTAACCTAGATAGCCCAAGTGCCCGATAGGGAACGTACATAGTCCAAGTGCCCTCTAGGTAGCCTAGATAGTCCAAGTGCCCGCTAGTTAACCTACATAGTCCAAGTGCCTGCTAGGTAAACTACATAGTCCAAATGCCCACTAGGTAACCTAGACAGTCCAATTGCCCGCTAGTTGACCTAGACAGTCCAAGTACCCGATAGGGAACCTACATAGTCCAAGTGCCCGCTAGGGAACCTACATAGTCCAAGTGCCCGCCAGGTAACCTACATAGTCCAATTGCCCTTTAGCTAACCTAGATAGTCGAAGTGTCCGCTAGTTAACGTACATAGTCCAAGTGCCCGTTCGTTAACCTAGATAGGACAAGTGCCCGCTAGGTAACCTAGACAATCTAAGTGCCCGCTAGGTTACCTACATAGTCCAAGTGCACGTTCGTTAACCTAGATAGTCCAAGTGCCCGCTGGGTAACCTACATAGTGCAAGTGCCCCTTCATTAACCTCGATAGTCAAAGTGCCCGCTAGGTAACCTAGACAGTCCAAGTGCCTGCTAGGTTACCTACATAGTCCAAGTGCCCGTTCGTTAACCTACATAGTCCAAGTGCCCGATAGGGAACTTACATAAGCCTATTGCCCAATAGGGAACCTACATAATCAAAGTGCCCGCTAGGGAACCTACATAGTTCAAGTGCCCACCAGGTAACCTACATAGTCCAATTGCCCTTTAGCTAACCTAGATAGTCGAAGTGTCCGCTAGTTAACGTACATAGTTCAAGTGCCCGTTCGTTAACCTAGATAGGCCAAGTGCACGCTAGGTAACCTACATAGTCCAAGGGCCCGCTAGGTAACCTTGATAGTCCAAGTGCCTTCTAGTTAACCTACATAGTCCAAGTGCCCGCTCAGTAACCTACATAATCCAAGTGCCCACTGGGTAACCTAAGTAATCCAAATGCCCGCTAGGGAAACTACATAGTCCAAGTGCCCGCTAGTTAACTTAGATAGTCCAAGTGCCCGCTAGTAAACCTAAATAGTCTAAGGGCCCGCTAGTTAATCTAGATAGTCCAAGTGCCCTCTAGTTAACCTAGATAGTCCAAGTGCCCGCTAGTTAACCTAGATAATCCAAATGCCCACTAGTTAACCTACATAGTCCAAGTCCCTCTAGTTAACCTAGATAGTCCAAGTGCCCGCTAGGGAACCTACATACTCAAAGAGCCCCCTAAGGAACCTGCATTGTGCAAGTGCCCGCTAGTTAACCTAGATAGTCCAAATGCCCGCTAGTTAACCTACATAGTCCAAGGTGAGCTAGTTAACCTAGATAGTCCAAGTGCCCGCTAGTTAACCTACATCGTCCAAGGTCAGCTAATTAACCTAGATAGTCCAACTGCCCGCTAGTTAACGTACATAGTCCAAGGGTCCGCTAGTTAACCGACATAGTCCAAGTTCCCGTTAGGTAACCTAGATAGTACAAGTGCCCGCAAGGTAACCTACATAGTCCAAGTGCCCGCTAGGTAACCTAGATATTCCAAGTTCCTGTTAGCTAACCTAGATAATCCAAGTGCCCGATAGGTAACCTAAATAGTCCAAGTGCCCTTTCGTTAACCTAGATAGTCCAAGTGCCCGCAAGGTAACCTACATAGTCCAAGTGCCCGCTAGGTAACCTAGATATTCCAAGTTCCTGTTAGCTAACCTAGATAATCCAAGTGCCCGATAGGTAACCTAAATAGTCCAAGTGCCCTTTCGTTAACCTAGATAGTCCAAGTGCCTGCTAGGTAACCTACATAGTCCAAGTTCCCGCTTGGTAACCTAAATAGTCCAAATGCCCGCTAGGGAAATACGTAGTCCAAGTGCCCGCTAGTTAACTTAGATAGTCCAAGTGCCTGCTAGTAAACATACATAATCCATGGGCCCGCTAGTTAACCTACATAGTGCAAGGGCCCGCTAGTTAACCTAGATCGTGCAAGTGTCCGCTAGTTAACCTACATAGTCCAAGTGCCCGCTAGGTAACCTAGATAGTCCAAGTGCGCGCTAGTTAACCTAGATAGTCCTAGTGCCCGTTAGTTAACCTAGATAGTCCACGTGCCCACTAGGGGACGTACATAGTCCAAGTGCCCGCTAGGTAACCTAGATAGTCCAAGTGCACGCTAGGGTATGTACATAGTCCGAGTGCCTGCTAGGAAACCTACATAGTCCAAGTGCACGTTCGTTAACCTAGATAGTCTAAGGGCCCGCTAGGTAACCTTGATAGTCCAAGTGCCTTCTAGTTAACCTACATAGTCTAAGTGCCCGCTAGGTAACCTACATAGTACAAGTGCCCACTGGATAACCTAAGTAATCCAAATGCCCGCTAGGGAAACTACATAGTCCAAGTGCCCGCTAGTTAACCTAGATAGTCCAAGTGCCCGCTAGTAAACCTAGATAGTCCAAGGGCCCGCTAGTTAATCTAGATGGTCCATGTGCCCGCTAGTTAACCTAGATAGTCCAAGTGCCCGCTAGTTAACCTAGATAGTCCAAGGGCCCGCTAGTTAATCTAGATAGTCCAAGTGCCCGCTAGTTAACCTAGCTAATCCAAGTGCCCACTAGTTAACCTACATAGTCCAAGGGCCCTCTAGTTAACCTAGATAGTCCAAGTGCCCGCTAGGGTATGTACATAGTTCAAGTGCCCGCTAGGTAACCTAGATTGTCCAAGTGCCCGCTAGTTAACCTACATAGTCCAAATGCCTGCTAGGTAACCTAGATAGTCCAAGGTCCTGCTAGTTAACCTACATAGTCCAATGCCGCATAGGGAACCTACATAGTCCAAGTGCCCGCTGAGGAACCTACATAGTCCAAATGCCCGATAGGGAACCTATATATTCCAAGTGCCCGTTAGGGAACCTAGATAGTCCAAGAGCCCATAGGGCACCTACATACTCAAAGTGCCCGCTAGGGAACCTGCATTGTGCAAATGCCCGCTAGTTAACCTAGATAGTCCAAGTGCCCGCTAGTTAACCTACATAGTCCAAGGTCAGCTAGTTAACCTAGATAGTCCAAGTTCCCGCTAGTTAACCTACATAGTCCAAGGGCCCGCTAGTTAACCTAGATATTCCAAGTGCCCGCTAGTTAACCTAGATCGTCCAAGTGTCCGCTAGTTAACCTACATAGTCCAAGTTCCCGTTAGGTAACCTAGATAGTACAAGTGCCCGCAAGGTAACCTACATAGTCCAAGTGCCGCTAGGTAACCTAGATATTCAAAGTTCCTGTTGGCTAACCTAGATAATCCAAGTGCCCACTAGGTAACCTACATAATCCAAGTGCCCTTTCGTTAACCTAGATAGTCAAAGTGCCTGCTAGGTAACCTAGACAATCCAAGTGCCCGCTAGGTTACCTACATAGTCCAAGTGCCCGTTCGTTAACCTAGATAATCCAAGTGCCCGCTAGGTTACCTAGACAGTCCAAGTGCCCGCTAGTTAACCTACAGAGTCCAAGTGCCCGATAGGGAACCTACATAATCCAAGTGCCCGATAGGGAACCTACATAATCCAAGTGCCCGCTAGGGCACCTACATAGTCCAAGTGCCCACTAGGCAGCCTACATCGTCCAAGTGCCCCTTAGTTAACCTAGATAGTCCAAGTGCCCACTAGGGGACGTACATAGTCCAAGTGCCCGCTAGGTAACCTACATAGTCCAAGTTCCCGATGGTAACATAAATAGTCCAAATGCCCGCTAGGGAAACTACATAGTCCAAGTACCCGTTGGTTAACCTACATAGTCCAAGTGCCCGCTAGGTAACCTAGACAGCCCAAGTGCCCGCTAGGGAACGTACATATTCCAATTGCCCTCTAGGTAACCTAGATAGTCCAAATGCCCGCTAGTTAACCTACATAGTCCAAGTGCCTACTAGGTAAACTACATAGTCCAAATGCCCACTAGGTAACCTAGACAGTCCAATTGCCCGCTAATTAACCTAGACAGTCCAAGTACCCGATAGGGAACCTACATAGTCCAAGTTCCCGCTAGGGAACCTACATAGTCCAAGTGCCCACCAGGTAACCTAGATAGTCCAATTGCCCGTTAGCTAACCTAGATAGTCGAAGTGTCCGCTAGTTAACGTACATAGTCCAAGTGCCCGTTCGATAACCTAGATAGGCCAAGTGCCCGCTAGGTAACCTAGACAATCCAAGTGCCCTCTAGGTTACCTACATAGTCCAAGTGCACGTTCGTTAACCTAGATAGTCCAAGTGCCCGCTGGTAACCTACATAATCCAAGTGCCCGTTGGTTAACCTAGATAGGCCAAGTGCCCGCTAGGTAACCTAGACAGTCCAAGTGCCCGCTAGGTTACCTACATAGTTCAAGTGCACGTTCGTTAACCTAGATAGTCAAAGTGCCCGCTGGTAATCTACATAGTCCAAGGGCCCGCTAGGTAACCGTGATAGTCCAAGTGCCTTCTAGTTAACCTACATAGTCCAAGTGCCCGCTAGGTAACCTACATAGTCCAAGTGCCCTCTGGGTAACCTAAGTAATCCAAATGCCCCCTAGGGAAACTACATAGTCCAAGTGCCCGCTAGTTAACCTAGATAGTCCAAGTGCCCGCAAGTAAACCTAGATAGTCTAACGGCCCGCTAGTTAATCTAGATAGTCCAAGTGCCCTCTAGTTAACCTAGATAGTCCAAGTGCCCGCTAGTTAACCTAGATAATCCAAGTGCCCGCTAGTTAACCTACATAGTCCAAGTCCCTCTAGTTAACCTAAATAGTCCAAGTGCCCGCTAGGGAACCTACATAGTCAAAGTGTCCCCTAGGGAACCTGCATTGTGCAAGTGGCCGCTAGTTAACCTAGATAGTCCAAATGCCCGCTAGTTAACCTAAATAATCCAAGGTGAGCTAGTTAACCTAGATAGTCCAAGTGCCCGCTAGTTAACCTACATAGTCCAAGGTCAGCTAATTAACCTAGATAGTCCAAGTGCCCGCTAGTTAACCTACATAATCCAAGGGCCCGCTAGTTAACCTACATAGTCCAAGTTCCCGTTAGGTAACCTAGATAGTCCTAGTGCCCCTTAGTTAACCTAGATAGTCCAAGTGCCCACTAGGGGACGTACATAGTCCATGTGCCCGCTAGGTAACCTAGATAGTCCAAGTGCACGCTAGGGTATGTACATAGTCCGAGTGCATGCTAGGAAACCTAGATAGTCCAAGTGCCCGCTAGTTAACCTACATAGTCCAAGTGCCCCTTAGTTAACCTAGATAGGCCAAGTGCCCGCTAGGTAACCTAGACAGTCCATGTGCCCGCTAGGTTACCTACATAGTCCAAGTGCACGTTCGTTAACTTAGATAGTCAAAGTGCCCGCTGGTAATCTACATAGTCCAAGGGCCCGCTAGGTAACCGTGATAGTCCAAGTGCCTTCTGGTTAACCTACATAGTCCAAGTGCCCGCTAGGTAACCTACATAGTCCAAGTGCCCACTGGGTAACCTAAGTAATCCGAATGCCCGCTAGGGAAACTACATAGTCCAAGTGCCCGCTTGTTAACCTAGATAGTCCAAGTGCCCGTTAGTAAACCTAGATAGTCCAAGGGCCCACTAGTTAATCTAGATGGTCCATGTGCCCGCTAGTTAACCTACATAGTCCAAGAACCCGCTAGTTAACCTAGATAGTCCAAGTTCCTGCTAGTTAACCTACATAGTCCAAGGGCCCGCTAGTTAACCTAGATATTCCAAGTGCCCACTAGTTAACATAGATCGTCCAAGTGTCCGCTAGTTAGCCTAAATAGTCCAAGTTCCCGTTAGGTAACCTAGATAGTACAAGTGCCCGCAAGGTAACCTACATAGTCCAAGTGCCCGCTAGGTAACCTAGATATTCCAAATTCCTGTTGGCTAACCTAGATAATCCAAGTGCCCGCTAGGTAACCTACATAGTCCAAGTGCCCTTTTGTTAAACTAGGTAGTCAAAGTGCCCGCTAGGTAACCTAGACAGTCCAAGTGCCCACTAGGTTACCTACATAGTCCAAGTGCCCGTTCATTAACCTAGATAGTCCAAGTGCCCGCTAGGTTACCTAGACAGTCCAAGTGCCCGCTAGTTAACCTACATAGTCCAAGTGCCCGATAGTGAACCTACATAATCCAAGTGCCTGAAAGGGAACCTACATTATCCAAGTGCCCGCTAGGGCACCTACATAGTCCAAGTGCCCGCTAGGCAGCCTACATAGTCCAAGTGCCCTTTAGTTAACCTAGATAGTCCAAGTGCCCACTAGGGGACGTACATAGTCCAAGTGCCCGCTAGGTAACCTACATAGTCCAAGTTCCCGATGGTAACATAAATAGTCCAAATGCCCGCTAGGGAAACTACATAGTCCAAGTGCCCGTTCGTTAACCTACATAGTCCAAGTGCCCGCTAGGTAACGTAGATAGCCCAAGTGCCCGCTAGGGAACGTACATAGTCCAAGTGCCCTCTAGGTAACCTAGATAGTCCAAGTGCCCGCTAGTTAACCTACATAGTCCAAGTGCCTGCTAGGTAAACTACATATTCCAAATGCCCACTAGGTAACCTAGACAGTCCAATTGCCCGCTAGTTAACCTAGACAGTACAAGTACCCGATAGGGAACCTACATAGTCCAAGTGCCCGCTAGGGAACCTACATAGTCCAAGTGCCCGCCAGGTAACCTAGATAGTCCAATTGCCCGTTAGCTAACCTAGATAGTCGAAGTGTCCGCTAGGTAACGTACATAATCCAAGTGCCCGTTCGTTAACCTAGATAGGCCAACTGCCCCCTAGGTAACCTAGACAATTCAAGTGCCCGCTAGGTTACCTACATAGTCCAAGTGCACATTCCTTAACCTTGATAGTCCAAGTGCCCGCTGGGTAACCTACATAGTCCAAGTGCCCTTTCGTTAACCTAGATAGTCAAAGTGCCCGCTAGGTAACCTAGACAGTCCAAGTGCCCGCTAGGTTACCTACATAGTCCAAGTGCCCGTTCGTTAACCTAGATAATCCAAGTGCCCGCTAGGTTATTTAGACAGTCCAAGTGCCCGCTAGTTAACCTACATAGTCAAAGTGCCCCATAGGGATCCTACATAATCCAAGTGCCCGATAGGGAACCTACATAATCCAAGTGCCCGCTAGGGAACCTACATAGTCCAAGTGCCCGCTAGGCAGCCTACATAGTCCAAGTGCCCGTTAGTTAACCTAGATAGTCCAAGTGCCCACTAGGGGACGTATATAGTCCAAGTGCCCGCTAGGTAACCTACATAGTCCAAGTTCCCGATGGTAACATAAATAGTCCAAATGCCCGCTAGTGAAACTACATAGTCCAAGTGCCCGTTCGTTAACCTATATAGTCCAAGTGCTCGCTAGATAACGTAGATAGCCCACGTGCCCGCTAGGGAACGTACATAGTCCAAGTGCCCTCTAGGTAACCTAGATAGTCCAAGTGCCCGCTAGTTAACCTACATAGTCCAAGTGCCTGCTAGGTAAACTACATAGTCCAAATGCCCACTAGGTAACTTAGAGAGTCCAATTGCCCGCTAGTTAACCTAGACAGTCCACGTACCCGATAGGGAACCTACATAGTCCAAGTGCCCGCTAGGGAACCTACATAGTCCAAGTGCCCACCAGGTAACCTAGATAGTCCAATTGCCCGTTAGCTAACCTAGATAGTCGAAGTGTCCGCTAGTTAACGTACATAGTCCAAGTGCCCGTTCGTTAACCTAGATAGGCCAAATGCCCGCAAGGTAACCTATATAGTCCAAGTGCCCGCTAGGTTACCTACATAGTCCAAGTGCACGTTCGTTAACCTAGATAGTCCAAGTGCCCGCTGGGTAACCTACATAGTCCAAGTGCCCGCTAGGTAACCTAGATAGTCCAAGTGCCCGCTAGGGTATGTACATAGTTCAAGTGCCCGCTAGGTAACCTAGATTGTCCAAGTGCCCGCTAGTTAACCTACATAGTCCAAATGCCTGCTAGGTAACCTAGATAGTCCAAGGTCCTGCTAGTTAACCTACATAGTCCAATGCCGGATAGGGAACCTACATAGTCCAAGTGCCCGCTGAGGAACCTACATAGTCCAAGTGCCCGATAGGGAACCTATATATTCCAAGTGCCCGTTAGGGAACCTAGATAGTCCAAGAACCCATAGGGAACCTACATACTCAAAGTGCCCGCTAGGTAACCTGCATTGTGCAAATGCCCGCTAGTTAACCTAGATAGTCCAAGTGCCCGCTAGTTAACCTACATAGTCCAAGGTCAGCTAGTTAACCTAGATAGTCCAAGTGCCCGCCAGTGAACCTACATAGTCCAAGTTCAACTAGTTAACCTAGATAGTCCAAGTTCCCGCTAGTTAACCTACATAGTCCAAGGGCCCGCTTGTGAACCTAGATATTCCAAGTGTCCGCTAGTTAACCTAGATCGTCCAAGTGTCCGCTAGTTAGCCTACATAGTCCAAGTTCCCGTTAGGTAACCTAGATAGTACAAGTGCCCGCAAGGTAACCTACATAGTCCAAGTGCCCCTAGGTAACCTAGATATTCCAAGTTCCTGTTGGCTAACCTAGATAATCCAAGTGCCCGCTAGGTAACCTACCTAATCCAAGTGCCCTTTCGTAAACCTAGATAGTCAAAGTGCCTGCTAGGTAACCTAGACAGTCCAAGTGCCCGCTAGGTTACCTACATAGTCCAAGTGCCCGTTCGTTAACCTAGATAATCCAAGTGCCCGCTAGGTTACCTAGACAGTCCAAGTGCCCGCTAGTTAACCTACATAGTCCAAGTGCCCGATAGGGAACCTACATAATCCAAGTGCCCGATAGGTAACCTACATAATCCAAGTGCCCGCTAGGGCACCTACATAGTCCAAGTGCCCACTAGGCAGCCTACATAGTCCAAGTGCCCCTTAGTTAACCTAGATAGTCCAAGTGCCCATTAGGGGACGTACATAGTCCAAGTGCCCGCTAGGTAACCTACATAGTCCAAGTTCCCGATGGTAACATAAATAGTCCAAATGCCCGCTAGGGAAACTACATAGTCCAAGTGCCCGTTCGTTAACCTACATAGTCCAAGTGCCCGCTAGGTAACGTAGATAGCCCAAGGGCCCGCTAGGGAACGTACATAGTCCAAGTGCCCTCTAGGTAACCTAGATAGTCCAAGTGCCCGCTAGTTAACCTACATAGTCCAAGTGCCTGCTAGGTAAACTACATAGTCCAAATGCCCACTAGGTAACCTAGACAGTCCAATTGCCCGCTAGTTAACCTAGACAGTCCAAGTACCCGATAGGGAACCTACATAGTCCAAGTGCCCTCTAGGGAACCTACATAGTCCAAGTGCCCGCCAGGTAACCTAGATAGTCCAATTGCCCGTTAGCTAACCTAGATAGTCGAAGTGTCCGTTAGGTAACGTACATAATCCAAGTGCCCGTTCGTTAACCTAGATAGGCCAAGTGCCCCCTAGGTAACCTAGACAATTCAAGTGCCCGCTAGGTTACCTACATAGTCCAAGTGCACGTTCCTTAACCTAGATAGTCCAAGTGCCCGCTGGGTAACCTACATAGTCCAAGTGCCCTTTCGTTAACCTAGATAGTCAAAGTGCCCGCTAGGAAACCTAGACAATCCAAGTGCCCGCTAGGTTACCTACATAGTCCAAGTGCCCGTTCGTTAACCTAGATAATCCAAGTGCCCGCTAGTTAACCTACATAGTCCAAGTGCACCATAGGGATCCTACATAATCCAAGTGCCCGATAGGGAACCTACATAATCCAAGTGCCCGCTAGGGAACCTACATAGTCCAAGTGCCCGCTAGGCAGCCTACATAGTCCAAGTGCCCGTTAGTTAACCTAGATAGTCCAAGTGCCCACTAGGGGACGTATATAGTCCAAGTGCCCGCTAGGTAACCTACATAGTCCAAGTTCCCGATGGTAACATAAATAGTCCAAATGCCCGCTAGTGAAACTACATAGTCCAAGTGCCCGTTCGTTAACCTATATACTCCAAGTGCCCGCTAGATAACGTAGATAGCCCAAGTGCCCGCTAGGGATCGTACATAGTCCAAGTGCCCTCTAGCTAACCTAGATAGTCCAAGTGCCCGCTAGTTAACCTACATAGTCCAAGTGCCTGCTAGGTAAACTACATAGTCCAAATGCCCACTAGGTAACCTAGAGAGTCCAATTGCCCGCTAGTTAACCTAGACAGTCCAAGTACCCGACAGGGAACCTACATAGTCCAAGTGCCAGCTAGGGAACCTACATAGTCCAAGTGCCCACCAGGTAACCTAGATAGTCCAATTACCCGTTAGCTAACCTAGATAGTCGAAGTGTCCGCTAGTTAACGTACATAGTCCAAGTGCCCGTTCGTTAACCTAGATAGGACAAGTGCCCGCAAGGTAACCTATATAGTCCAAGTGCCCGCTAGGTTACCTACATAGTCCAAGTGCACGTTCGTTAACCTAGATAGTCCAAGTGCCCGCTGGGTAACCTACATAGTCCAAGTGCCCTTTCGTTAACCTAGATAGTCAAAGTGCCCGCTAGGGAACCTACATAGTCCAAGTGCCCGCTAGGCAGCCTACATAGTCCAAGTGCCCGTTAGTTAACCTAGATAGTCCAAGTGGCCACTAGGGGACGTACATAGTCCAAGTGCCCGCTAGGTAACCTACATAATCCAAGTTCCCGATGGTAACATAAATAGTCCAAATGCCCGCTAGGGAAAGTACATAGTCCAGGTGCCCGTTCGTTAACCTACATAGTCCAAGTGCCCGCTAGGTAACGTAGATAGCCCAAGTGCCCGCTAGGTAACCTAGATAATACAAGTGCCCGCTAGGGAATCTAGATAGTCCAAGTGCCTGTTAGCTAACCTAGATAATCCAAGTGGCGGCTAGGTAACCTACATAGCCCAAGTGCCCGTTCGTTAACCTAGATAGGCCAAGTGCCCCCTAGGTAACCTAGACAATTCAAGTGCCCGCTAGGTTACCTACATAGTCCAAGTGCACGTTCGTTAACCTAGATAGTCAAAGTGCCGCCTGTAACCTACATAGTCCAAGGGCCCGCTAGGTAACCTTGATAGTCCAAGTGCCTTCTAGTTAACCTACATAGTCCAAGTGCCCGCTAGGTAACCTAGATATTCCAAGTTCCTGTTGGCTAACCTAGATAATCCAAGTGCCCGCTAGGTAACCTACATAGTCCAAGTGCCCTTTTGTTAAACTAGGTAGTCAAAGTGCCCGCTAGGTAACCTAGACAGTCCAAGTGCCCGCTACGTTACCTACATAGTCCAAATGCCCGTTCGTTAACCTAGATAGTCCAAGTGCCCGCTAGGTTACCTAGACAGTCCAAGTGCCCGCTAGTTAACCTACATAGTCCAAGTGCCCGATAGGGAACCTACATAATCCAAGTGCCTGATAGGGAACCTACATTATCCAAGTGCCCGCTAGGGCACCTACATAGTCCAAGTGCCCGCTAGGCAGCCTACATAGTCCAAGTGCCCGTTCGTTAACCTAGATAGTCCAAGTGCCCACTAGGGGACGTACATAATCCAAGTGCCCGCTAGGTAACCTACATAGTCCAAGTGCCCGAAAGGGAACCTACATAATCCAAGGGCATGATAGGGAACCTACATTATCCAAGTGCCCGCCAGGGCACCTACATAGTCCAAGTGACCGCTAGGCAGCCTACATAGTCCAAGTGCCCGTTAGTTTACCTAGATAGTCCAAGTGCCCACTAGGGGACGTATATAGTCCAAGTGCCCGCTAGGTAACCTACATAGTCCAAGTTCCCGATGGTAACATAAATAGTCCAAATGCCCGCTAGGGAAACTACATAGTCCAAGTGCCCGTTCGTTAACCTACATAGTCCAAGTGCCCGCTAGGTAACGTAGATAGCCCAAGTGCCCGCTAGGGAACGTACATAGTCCAAGTGCCCTCTAGGTAACCTAGATAATCCAAGTGCCCGCTAGTTAACCTACATAGTCCAAGTGCCTGCTAGGTAAACTACATATTCCAAATGCCCACTAGGTAACCTAGACAGTCCAATTGCCCGCTAGTTAACCTGGACAGTCCAAGTACCCGATAGGGAACCTACATAGTCCAAGTGCCCGCTAGGGAACCTACATAGTCCAAGTGCCCGCCAGGTAACCTAGATAGTCCAATTGCCCGTTTGCTAACCTAGATAGTCGAAATGTCCGCTAGGTAACGTACATAATCCAAGTGCCCGTTCGTTAACCTAGATAGGCCAAGTGCCCCTTAGGTAACCTAGACAATTCAAGTGCCCGCTAGGTTACCTACATAGTCCAAGTGCACGTTCCTTAACCTAGATAGTCCAAGTGCCCGCTGGGTAACCTACATAGTCCAAGTGCCCTTTCGTTAACCTAGATAGTCAAAGTGCCCGCTAGGTAACCTAGACAGTCCAAGTGCCCGCTATGTTACCTACATAGTCCAAGTGCCCGTTCGTTAACCTAGATAATCCAAGTGCCCGCTAGTTAACCTACATAGTCCAAGTGCACCATAGGGATCCTACATAATCCAAGTGCCCGAAAGGGAACCTACATAATCCAAGTGCCCGCTAGGGAACCTACATAGTCCAAGTGCCCGCTAGGCAGCCTACATAGTCCAAGTGCCCGTTAGTTAACCTAGATAGTCCAAATGCCCACTAGGGGACGTATATAGTCCAAGTGCCCGCTAGGTAACCTACATAGTCCAAGTTCCCGATGGTAACATAAATAGTCCAAATGCCCGCTAGTGGAACTACATAGTCCAAGTGCCCATTCGTTAAACTATATAGTCCAAGTGCCCGCTAGATAACGTAGATAGCCCAAGTGCCCGCTAGGGATCGTACATAGTCCAAGTGCCCTTTGGTAACCTAGATAGTCCAAGTGCCCGCTAGTTAACCTACATAGTCCAAGTGCCTGCTAGGTAAACTACATAGTCCAAATGCCCACTAGGTAACCTAGAGAGTCCAATTGCCCGCTAGTTAACCTAGACAGTCCAAGTACCCGATAGGGAACCTACATAGTCCAAGTGCCAGCTAGGGAACCTACATAGTCCAAGTGCCCACCAGGTAACCTAGATAGTCCAATTGCCCGTTAGCTAACCTAGATAGTCGAAGTGTCCGCTAGTTAACGTACATAGTCCAAGTGCACGTTCGTTAACCTAGATATTCCAAGTGCCCGCTGGGTAACCTACATAGTCCAAGTGCCCTTTCGTTAACCTAGATAGTCAAAGTGCCCGCTAGGTAACCTAGACAGTCCAAGTGCCCGCTAGGGAACCTACATAGTCCAAGTGCCCGAGAGGCAGCCTACATAGTCCAAGTGCCCGTTAGTTAACCTAGATAGTCCAAGTGGCCACTAGGGGACGTACATAGTCCAAGTGCCCGCTAGGTAACCTACATAATCCAAGTTCCCGATGGTAACATAAATAGTCCAAATGCCCGCTAGGGAAAGTACATAGTCCAGGTGCCCGTTCGTTAACCTACATAGTCCAAGTGCCCGCTAGGTAACGTAGATAGCCCAAGTGCCCGCTAGGTAACCTAGACAGTCCAAGTGCCCGCTAGGTTACCTACATAGTCCAAGTGCCTGTTCGTTAACCTAGATAATCCAAGTGCCCGCTAGGTTACTTAGACAGTCCAAGTGCCCGCTAGTTAACCTACATAGTCCAAGTGCCCCACAGGGAACCTACATAATCCAAGTGCCCGATAGGGAACCTACATAATCCAAGTGCCCGCTAGGGAACCTACATAGTCCAAGTGCCCGCTAGGCAGCCTAAATAGTCAAAGTGCCCGTTAGTTAACCTAGATAGTCCAAGTGCCCACTAGGGGACGTATATAGTCCAAGTGCCCGCTAGGTAACCTACATAGTCCAAGTTCCCGATGGTAACATAAATAGTCCAAATGCCCGCTAGGGAAACTACATAGTCCAAGTGCCCGTTCGTTAACCTATATAGTCCAAGTGCCTGCTAGGTAACGTAGATAGACCAAGTGCCCGCTAGGGAACGTACATAGTCCAAGTGCCCTCTAGGTAACCTAGATATTCCAAGTGCCCGCTAGTTAACCTACATAGTCCAAGTGCCTGCTAGGTAAACTACATAGTCCAAATGCCCACTAGGTAACCTAGAGGGTCCAATTGCCCGCTAGTTAACCTAGACAGTCCAAGTACCCGATAGGGAACCTACATAGTCAAAGTGCCCGCTAGGGAACCTACATAGTCCAAGTGCCCGCCAGGTAACCTAGATAGTCCAATTGCCCGTTAGCTAACCTAGATAGTCGAAGTGTCTGCTAGTTAACGTACATAGTCCAAGTGCCCGTTCATTAACCTAGATAGGACAAGTGCCCGCAAGGTAACCTACATAGTCCAATTGCCCGCTAGGTTTCCTACATAGTCCAAGTGCACGTTCGTTAACCTAGATAGTCCACGTGCCCGCTGGGTAACCTACTTATTCCAAGTGCCCTTTCGTTAACCTAGATAGTCAAAGTGCCCGCTAGGTAACCTAGACAGTCCAAGTGCCCGCTAGGTTACCTACATAGTCCAAGTGCCCGTTCGTTAACCTAGATAATCTAAGTGCCCGCTAGGTTACATAGACAGTCCAAGTGCCCGCTAGTTAACCTACATACTCCAAGTGCCCCATAGAGAACCTACATAATCCAAGTGCCCGATAGGGAACCTACATAATCCAAGTGCCCGCTAGGGAACCTACATAGTCCAAGTGCCCGCTAGGCAGACTACATAGTCCAAGTGCCCGTTAGTTAACCTAGATAGTCCAAGTGCCCTCTAGAGGACGTACTTAGTCCAAGTGCCCGCTAGGTAACCTACATAGTCCAAGTTCCCGATGGTAACATAAATAGTCCAAATGCCCGCTAGGGAAAGTACATAGTCCAAGTGCCCGTTCGTTAACCTACATAGTCCAAGTGCCCGCTAGGTAACGTAGATAGCCCAAGTGCCCGCTAGGTAACCTAGATAACACAAGTGCCCGCTAGGGAATCTAGATAGTCCAAGTGCCTGTTAGCTAACCTAGATAATCCAAGTGGCGGCTAGGTAACCTACATGGTCCAAGTGCCCGTTCGTTAACCTAGATAGGCCAAGTGCACCCTAGGTAACCTAGACAATTCAAGTACCCGCTAGGTTACCTACATAGTCAAAGTGCACGTTCGTTAACCTAGATAGTCAAAGTGCCGCCTGTAACCTACATAGTCCAAGGGCCCGCTAGGTAACCTTGATAGTCCAAGTGCCTTCTAGTTAACCTACATAGTCCAAGTGCCCGCTTGGTAACCTAGATATTCCAAGTTCCTGTTGGCTAACCTAGATAATCCAAGTGCCCGCTAGGTAACCTACATAGTCCAAGTGCCCTTTTGTTAAACTAGGTAGTCAAAGTGCCCGCTAGGTAACCTAGACAGTCCAAGTGCCCGCTAGGTTACCTACATAGTCCAAGTGCCCGTTCGTTAACCTAGATAGTCCAAGTGCCCGCTAGGTTACCTAGACAGTCCAAGTACCCGCTAGTTAACCTACATAGTCCAAGTGCCCGATAGGGAACCTACATAGTCCAAGTGCCCGCCAGGTAACCTAGATAGTCCAAATGCCCGTTAGCTAACCTAGATAGTCGAGGTGTCCGCTAGTTAACGTACATAGTCCAAGTGCCCGTTCGTTAACCTAGATAGGCCAAGTGCCCCCTAGGTAACCTAGACAATTCAAGTGCCCGCTAGTTTACCTACATAGTCCAAGTGCACGTTCGTTAACCTAGATAGTCAAAGTGTCGCCTGTAACCTACATAGTCCAAGGGCCCGCCTAGTAACCTTGATAGTCCAAGTGCCTTCTAGTTAACCTACATAGTCCAAGTGCCCGCTTGGTAACCTAGATATTCCAAGTTCCTGTTGGCTAACCTAGATAATCCAAGTGCCCGCTAGGTAACCTACATAGTCCAAGTGCCCTTTTGTTAAACTAGGTAGTCAAAGTGCCCGCTAGGTAACCTAGACAGTCCAAGTGCCCGCTAGGTTACCTACATAGTCCAAGTGCCCGTTCGTTAACCTAGATAGTCCAAGTGCCCGCTAGGTTACCTAGACAGTCCAAGTACCCGCTAGTTAACCTACATAGTCCAAGTGCCCGATAGGGAACCTACATAGTCCAAGTGCCCGCCAGGTAACCTAGATAGTCCAAATGCCCGTTAGCTAACCTAGATAGTCGAGGTGTCCGCTAGTTAACGTACATAGTCCAAGTGCCCGTTCGTTAACCTAGATAGGCCAAGTGCCCCCTAGGTAACCTAGACAATTCAAGTGCCCGCTAGTTTACCTACATAGTCCAAGTGCACGTTCGTTAACCTAGATAGTCAAAGTGTCGCCTGTAACCTACATAGTCCAAGGGCCCGCCTAGTAACCTTGATAGTCCAAGTGCCTTCTAGTTAACCTACATAGTCCAAGTGCCCGCTAGGTAACCTAGATATTCCAAGTTCCTGTTGGCTAACCTAGATAATCCAAGTGCCCGCTAGGTAACCTACATAGTCCAAGTGCACTTTTGTTAAACTAGGTAGTCAAAGTGCCCGCTAGGTAACCTACATAGTCCAGGTGACCGCTAGGTTACCTACATAGTCCAAGTGCACGTTCGTTATCCTAGATAGTCCAAGTGCCCGCTGGGTAACCTACATAGTCCAAGTGCCCTTTCATTAACCTAGATAGTCAAAGTGCCCGCTAGGTAACCTAGACAGTCCAAGTGCCCGCTAGGTTACCTACATAGTCCAAGTGCCCGTTCGTTAACCTAGATAATCCAAGTGCCCGCTAGGTTACATAGACAGTCCAAGTGCCCGCTAGTTAACCTGCATAGTCCAAGTGCCCGATAGGGAACCTACATAATCCAAGTGCCCGATAGGGAACCTACATAATCCAAGTGCCCGCTAGGGAACCTACATAGTCCAAGTGCCCGCTAGGCAGCCTACATAGTCCAAGTGCCCGTTATTAACCTAGATAGTCCAAGTGCCCACTAGGGGACGTACATAGTCCAAGTGCCCGCTAGGTAACCTACATAGTCCAAGTTCCCGATGGTAACATAAATAGTCCAAATGCCCGCTAGGGAAAGTACATAGTCCAAGTGCCCGTTAGTTAACCTACATAGTCCAAGTGCCCGCTAGGTAACGTAGATAGCCCAAGTGCCCGCTAGGTAACCTAGATAGTCCAATTGCCCGCTAGTTAACCTACATAGTCCAAGTGCCTGCTAGGTAAACTACATAGTCCAAAGGCCCACTAGGTAACCTAGAGAGTCCAAGGGCCCGCTAGTTAATCTAGATGGTCCAAGTGCCCGCTAGTTAACCTAGATAGTCCAAGGGCCCGCTAGTTAATCTAGATTGTCAAAGTGCCCGCTAGTTACCTAGCTAATCCAAGTGCCCGCTAGTTAACCTACATAGTCCAAGGGCCCTCTAGTTAACCTACATAGTCCAAGTGCCCGCTAGGGGACGTACAAAGTCCACGTGCCCGCTAGGTAACCTAGATTGTCCAAGTGCCCGCTAGTTAACCTACATAGTCCAAGTGCCTGCTAGGTAACCTAGATAGTCCAAGGTCCTGCTAGTTAACCTACATAGTCAAATGCCCTATAGGGAACCTACATAGTCCAAGTGCCCGCTGAGGAACCTACATTGTCCAAGTGCCCGATAGGGAACCTATATATTCCAAGTGCCCGTTAGGGAACCTAGATAGTCCAAGAGCCCTTAGGGAACCTACATACTCAAAGTGCGCGCTAGGGAACCTGCATTGTGCAAATGCCCGCTAGTTAACCTACATTGTCCAAGTGCCCGCTAGTTAACCTACATAGTCCAAGGTCAGCTAGTTAACCTAGATAGTCCACGTGCCCACTAGGGGACGTACATAGTCCAAGTGCCCGTTAGGTAACCTACATAGTCCAAGTTCCCGATGGTAACATAAATAGTCCAAATGCCCGCTAGGGAAAGTACATAGTCCAAGTGCCCGTTCGTTAACCTACATAGTCCAAGTGCCCGCTAGGTAACGTAGATAGCCCAAGTGCCCGCTAGGTAACCTAGATAGTCCAATTGCCCGCTAGTTAACCTACATAGTCCAAGTGCCTGCTAGGTAAACTACATAGTCCAAATGCCCACTAGGTAACCTAGAGAGTCCAATTGCCCGCTAGTTAACCTAGACAGTCCAAGTACCCGATAGGGAACCTACATAGTCCAAGTGCCCGCTAGGGAACCTACATAGTCCAAGTGCCCGCCAGGTAACCTAGATAGTCCAATTGCCCGTTAGCTAACCTAGATAGTCGAAGTGTCCGCTAGTTAACGTACATAGTCCAAGTGCCCGTTCGTTAACCTAGATAGGCCAAGTGCCCCCTAGGTAACCTAGACAATTCAAGTGCCCGCTAGGTTACCTACATAGTCCAAGTGCACGTTCGTTAACCTAGATAGTCAAAGTGTCGCCTGTAACCTACATAGTCCAAGGGCCCGCTAGGTAACCTTGATAGTCCAAGTGCCTTCTAGTTAACCTACATATTCCAAGTGCCCGCTAGGTAACCTAGATATTCCAAGTTCCTGTTGGCTAACCTAGATAATCCAAGTGCCCGCTAGGTAACCTACATAGTCCAAGTGCCCTTTTGTTAAACTAGGTAGTCAAAGTGCCCACTAGGTAACCTAGACAGTCCAAGTGCCCGCTAGGTTACCTACATAGTCCAAGTGCCCGTTCGTTAACCTAGATAGTCCAAGTGCCCCCTGGGTAACCTAAGTAATCCAAATGCCCGCTAGGGAAACTACATAATCCAAGGTCCCGCTAGTTAATCTAGATGGTCCAAGTGCCCGCTAGTTAACCTAGATAGTCCAAGGGCCCGCTAGTTAATCTAGATTGTCAAAGTGCCCGCTAGTTACCTAGCTAATCCAAGTGCCCGCTAGTTAACCTACATAGTCCAAGGGCCCTCTAGTTAACCTACATAGTCCAAGTGCCCGCTAGGGGACGTACAAAGTCCACGTGCCCGCTAGGTAACCTAGATTGTCCAAGTGCCCGCTAGTTAACCTACATAGTCCAAGTGCCTGCTAGGTAACCTAGATAGTCCAAGGTCCTGCTAGTTAACCTACATAGTCCAATGCCCGATAGGGAACCTACATAGTCCAAGTGCCCGCTGAGGACCCTACATAGTCCAAGTGCCCGATAGGGAACCTATATATTCCAAGTGCCCGTTAGGGAACCTAGATAGTCCAAGAGCCCATAGGGAACCTACATACTCAAAGTGCCCGCTAGGGAACCTGCATTGTGCAAATGCCCGCTAGGTAACCTAGATAGTCCAATTGCCCGTTAGCTAACCTAGAGAGTCGAAGTGTCCGCTAGTTAACCTACATATTCCAAGTGCCCGTTCGTTAACCTAGATAGGCCAAGTGCCCGCTAGGTAACCTAGACAGTCCAAGTGCCTGGTAGGTTACCTACATAGTCCAAGTGTACGTTCGTTAATCTAGATAGTCCAAGTGCCCGCTCTTAAACTACATAGTCCAAGGGCCTGCTAGGTAACCTTGATAGTCCAAGTGCCTTCTAGTTAACCTAAATAGTCCAAGTGCCAGCTAGGTAACCTACATAGTCCAAGTGCCCACTAGGTAACCTAAATAATCCAAATGCCCGCTAGGGAAACTACATAGTACAAGTGCACGTTAGTTAACCTAGATAGTCCAAGTGCCCACTAGGGGACGTACATAGTCCAAGTGCCCACAGGGTAACCTAGATAGTCCAAGTGCGTGCTAGGGTATGTACATAGTCCGAGTGCCGGCTAGGAAACCTAGATAGTCCAAGTGCGCGCTAGGGTATGTACATATTCCGAGTGCCAGCTAGGAAACCTAGATAGTCGAAGTGCCCGCTAGTTAACCTACATAGTCTAAGGGCCCGCTAGTTTACCTACATAGTCCAAGTGCCCGCTAGTTAACCTAGATAGTCCAAGTGCCCGCTAGTTAACCTAGATAGTCAAAGTGCCCGCTAGTTAACCTAAGTAGTCCAAATGTCCGATAGGGATCCTACATAGTCCAAGTGCGCGCTAGGTAACCTAAATAGTCCATGTGCCCGTTCGTTAACGTAGATAGTCAAAGTGCCCGCTAGGTAACCTAGACAGTCCAAGTGCCCGCTAGGTTACCTACATAGTCCAAGTGCCCGTTCATTAACCAAGATAGTCCAAGTGCCCGCTAAGTTACCTAGACTGTCCAAGTGACCATTAGGTTACCTACATAGTCCAAGTGCCCGTTCGTTAACCTACATTGTCCCAGTGCCCGCTAGGTAACGTAGATAGCCCAAGTGCAGGCTAGGAAACGTACATAGTCCAAGTGCCCCCTAGGTAACCTAGATAGTCCAAGTGCCCGCTAGTTAACCTACATAGTCCAAGTGCCTGCTAGGTAAACTACATAGTCCAAGTGCCCACTAGGTCACCTAGACAGTCCAATTGCCCGCTAGTTAACCTAGACAGTCCAAGTCCTAGCTAGGCAACCTACATAGTCCAAGTGCCCGTTAGTTAACCTAGATAGTCAAAGTGCCTGCTAGGTAACCTAAATAGTCCAAGTGCCCGCTAGGGAACCTACATAGTCCAAGTGCCCGCTAGGTAACCTAGATAGTCCAATTGCCCGTTAGCTAACCTAGATAGTCGAAGTGTCCGCTAGTTAACCTACACCGTCCAAGAGCCCGTTCGTTAACCTAGATAGACCAAGTTCCCGCTAGGTTAACTACATAGTCCAAGTGCACGTTCGTTAACCTAGATAGTCCAAGTGCCCGCTCTTAACCTACATAGTCCAAGGTCCCGCTAGGTAACCTTGATAGTCCAAGTGCCTTCTAGTTAACCTACATTGTCCAAGTGCCCGCTAGGTAACCTACATACTCCAAGTGTCCACTAGGTAACCTAAATAATCCAAATACCCGTTAGGGAAACTACATAGTCCAAGTGCCCTCTAGTTAACCTAGATAGTCCAAGGGCCCGCTAGTTAATCTAGATAATCCAAGTGCCCGCTAGTTAACCTAGATAGTCCAAGTGCCCGCTAGTTAACCTAGATCGTGCAAGTGTCTGCTAGTTAACCTACATAGTCCACGTGCCTGCTAGGTAACCTAGATAGTCCAGTGCCGCTAGGCATCCTTCATAATCCAAGTGCCCGCTAGTTAACCTAGATAATCCTAGTGCCCGTTAGTTAACCTAGATAGCCCAAGTGCCCACTAGGTTACGTACATAGTCCAAGTGCCCGCTAGTTAACCTACATAGTCCAAGGTCCGTTAGTTAACCTAGATAGTCCAAGTGCCCGCTAGTTAACCTACATTGTACAAGGGCCCGCTAGTTGACCTAGATAGTCCAAGTGCCCGTTAGTTAACCTAGATAGTCAAAGTGCCCGCTAGTTAACCTAATTAGTACAAATGTCCGATAGGGATCCTACATAGTCCAAGTGCCCGCTAGTTAACCTACATAGTCCAAGTTCCCGCTAGGTAACCTAGACAGTCCAAGTGACCATTAGGTTACCTACATAGTCCAAGTGCCCGTTCTGTAACCTACATAGTCCAAGTGCCCGATAGGTAACGTAGATAGCCCTAGTGCCCGCTAGGGAACTTACATAGTCCATGTGCCCTCTAGGTAACCTAGATAGTCCAAGTGCCTGCTAGTTAACCTAGATTGTCCAAGTGCCCGCCAGGGATCCTTCATAATCCAAGTGCTGCTAGGTAACCTAGATAGTCCAAGTGCCCGCTTGTTAACCTAGATAGTCCTAGTGCCTGTTAGTTAACCTAGATAGTCCAAGTGCGTGCTAAGGTATGTACATAGTCCAAGTGCCTGCTAGGAAACCTAGATAGTCCATGTGCCCACTAGTTAACCTACATAGTCCAAGGGCACGCTAGGTAACCTACATAGTACAAGGGCCCGCTAGTTGACCTAGATATTCCAAGTGCCCACTAGCTAACCTAGAGAGTCCAAGTGCCCGCTAGTTAACCTAGATCGTCCAAGTGCCCGCTACTTAACCTAGATAATCCAAGTGCCCGATAGTTAACCTACATAATCCAAGGGCCCTCTAGTTAACCTAGATAGTTCTAGTGCCCGCTAGGGGACGTACATAGTCCAAGTGCTCGCTAGGCAACCTACATAGTCCAAGTGCCCGTTAGTTAACCTAGATAGTCAAAGTGCCTGCTAGGTAACCTACATAGTCCAAGTGCCCGCTAGAGAACCTACATAGTCCAAGTGCCCGCTAGGTAACCTAGATAGTCCAATTGCCCGTTAGCTAACCTAGAGAGTCGAAGTGTCCGCTAGTTAACCTACATAGTCCAAGTGCCCGTTCGTTAATATAGATAGGCCAAGTGCCCGCTAGGTAACCTAGACAGTCCAAGTGCCTGCTAGGTTACCTACATAGTCCAAGTGTACGTTCGTTAATCTGGATAGTCCAAGTGCCCGCTCTTAAACTACATAGTCCAAGGGCCTGCTAGGTAACCTTGATAGTCCAAGTGCCTTCTAGTTAACCTAAATAGTCCAAGTGCCAGCTAGGTAACCTACATAGTCCAAGTGCCCACTAGGTAACCTAAATAATCCAAATGCCCGCTAGGGAAACTACATAGTCCAAGTGCACGTTAGTTAACCTAGATAGTCCAAGTGCCCACTAGGGGACGTACATAGTCCAAGTGCCCACAGGGTAACCTAGATAGTCCAAGTGCGTGCTAGGGTATGTACATAGTCCGAGTGCCGGCTAGGAAACCTAGATAGTCCAAGTGCCCGCTAGTTAACCTACATAGTCTAAGGGCCCGCTAGTTTACCTACATAGTCCAAGTGCCCGCTAGTTAACCTAGATAGTCCTAGTGCCCGTTCGTTAACCTAGATAGTCCAAGTGCCCGCTAGGTAACCTAGACAGTCCAAGTGCCCGCTAGGTTACCTACATAGTCCAAGTGCCCGTTCGTTAACCGAGATAGTCCAAGTGCCCGCTAGGTTACCTAGACAGTCCAAGTGCCCGCTAGTTAACCTACATAGTCCAAGTGCCCGATAGGGAACCTACATAATCCAAGTGCCCGCTAGGGGATCTACATAGTCCAAGTGCTCGCTAGGCAACCTACATAGTCCAAGTGCCCGTTAGTTAACCTAGATTGTCGAAGTGCCCACTAGGGGACGTACATAGTCCAAGTGCCCGCTAGGTAACCTACATAGTCCAAGTTCCCGATGGTAACCTAAATAGTCCAAATGCCCGCTAGGGAAACTACATAGTCCAAGTGCCTGCTAGTTAACCTAGATAGTCCAAGTGCCTGCTAGTAAACCTACATAATCCATGGGCCCGCTAGTTAATCTACATAGTGCAATGGCACGCTAGTTAACCTAGATCGTGCAAGTGTCCGCTAGTTAACCTAAATAGTCCACGTGCCTGCTAGGTAACCTAGATAGTCCAAGTGCCGCTAGGCATCCTTTATAATCCAAGTGCCCGCTGGTTAACCTAGATAATCCTAGTGCCCATTAGTTAACCTAGATAGCCCAAGTGCCCACTGGGTTATGTACATAGTCCAAGTGCCCGCTAGTTAACCTACATAGTCCAAGGTCCGTTAGTTAACCTAGATAGTCCAAGTGCCCGCTAGTTAAACTAGATAGTCAAAGTGCCCGCTAGTTAACCTAAGTAGTACAAATGTCCGATAGTTAACCTACATAGTCCAAGTTCCCGCTAGGTAACCTAGACAGTCCAAGTGACCATTAGGATACCTATATAGTCCAAGTGCCCGCTAGGTAACGTAGATAGCCCTAGTGCCCGCTAGGGAACTTACATAGTCCATGTGCTCTCTAGGTAACCTAGATAGTCCAAGTGCCCGCTAATTAACCTAGATTGTCCAAGTGCCCGCTAGGGATCCTTCATAATCCAAGTGCCTGCTAGGTAACCTAGATAGTCCAAGTGCCCAGAAGTTAACCTAGATTGTCCTAGTGCCTGTTAGTTACCCTAGATAGTCCAAGTGCGTGCTAGGGTATGTACATAGTCCAAGTGCCTGCTAGGAAACCTAGATAGTCCAAGTGCCCACTAGTTAACCTACATAGTCCAAGGGCACGCTAGGTAACCTACATAGTACAAGGGCCCGCTAGTTGACCTAGATATTCCAAGTGCCCGCTAGCTAACCTAGAGAGTCAAAGTGCCCGCTAGTTAACCTAAGTAGTCCAAATGTCTGATAGGGATCCTACATAGTCCAAGTGCCCGCTAGGTAACCTACATAGTCCATGTGCCCGTTCGTTAACGTAGATAGTCAAAGTGCCCGCTAGGTAACCTAGACAGTCCAAGTGCCCGCTAGGTTACCTACATAGTCCAAGTGCCCGTTCATTAAACGAGATAGTCCAAGTGCCCGCTAGGTTACCTAGACTGTCCAAGTGACCATTAGGTTACCTACATAGTGCAAGTGCCCGTTCGTTAACCTACATAGTCCAAGTGCCCGCTAGGTAACGTAGATAGCCCAAGTGCCCGCTAGGAAACGTACATAGTCCAAGTGCCCCCTAGGTAACCTAGATAGTCCAAGTGCCCGCTAGTTAACCTACATAGTCCAAGTGCCTGCTAGGTAAACGACATAGTCCAAGTGCCCACTAGGTCACCTAGACAGTCCAATTGCCCGCTAGTTAACCTAGAGAGTCCAAGTGCTCGCTAGGCAACCTACATAGTCCAAGTGCCCGTTAGTTAACCTAGATAGTCAAAGTGCCTGCTAGGTAACCTAAATCGTCCAAGTGCCCGCTAGGTAACCTACATAGTCCAAGTTCCCGATGGTAACCTAAATAGTCCAAATGCCCGCTAGGGAAACTACATAGTCCAAGTGCCTGCTAGTTAACCTAGATAGTCCAAGTGCCTGCTAGTAAACCTACATAATCCATGGGCCCGCTAGTTAACCTACATAGTGCAATGGCACGCTAGTTAACCTAGATCGTGCAAGTGTCCGCTAGTTAACCTACATAGTCCACGTGCCTGCTAGGTAACCAAGATAGTCCAAGTGCCGCTAGGCATCCTTTATAATCCAAGTGCCCGCTGGTTAACCTAGATAATCCTAGTGCCCGTTAGTTAACCTAGATAGCCCAAGTGCCCACTGGGTTATGTACATAGTCCAAGTGCCCGCTAGTTAACCTACATAGTCCACGGTCCGTTAGTTAACCTAGATAATCCAAGTGCCCGCTAGTTAAAATACATAGTACAAGGGCCCGCTAGTTGACCTAGATAGTCCAAGTGCCCGCTAGTTAACCTAGATAGTCAAAGTGCCCGCTAGTTAACCTAAGTAGTACAAATGTCCGATAGTTAACCTACATAGTCCAAGTTCCCGCTAGGTAACCTAGCCAGTCCAAGTGACCATTAGGTTACCTACATAGTCCAAGTGCCCGCTAGGTAACGTAGATAGCCCAAGTGCCCGCTAGGGAACTTACATAGTCCATGTGCCCTCTAGGTAACCTAGATAGTCCAAGTGCCCGCTAATTAACCTAGATTGTCCAAGTGCCCGCTAGGGATCCTTCATAATCCAAGTGCCTGCTAGGTAACCTAGATAGTCCAAGTGCCCGGAAGTTAACCTAGATAGTCCTAGTGCCTGTTAGTTACCCTAGATAGTCCAAGTGCGTGCTAGGGTATGTACATAGTCCAAGTGCCTGCTAGGAAACCTAGATAGTCCAAGTGCCCACTAGTTAACCTACATAGTCCAAGGGCACGCTAGGTAACCTACATAGTACAAGGGCCCGCTAGTTGACCTAGATATTCCAAGTGCCCGCTAGCTAACCTAGAGAGTCAAAGTGCCCGCTAGTTAACCTAAGTAGTCCAAATGTGTGATAGGGATCCTACATAGTCCAAGTGCCCGCTAGGTAACCTACATAGTCCATGTGCCCGTTCGTTAACGTAGATAGTCAAAGTGCCCGCTCGGTAACCTAGACAGTCCAAGTGCCCGCTAGGTTACCTACATAGTCCAAGTGCCCGTTCGTTAACCGAGATAGTCCAAGTGCCCGCTAGGTTACCTAGACTGTCCAAGTGACCATTAGGTTACCTACATAGTGCAAGTGCCCGTTCGTTAACCTACATAGTCCAAGTGCCCGCTAGGTAACGTAGATAGCCCAAGTGCCCGCTAGGAAACGTACATAGTCCAAGTGCCCGCTAGGTAACCTAGATAGTCCAAGTGCCCGCTAGTTAACCTACATAGTCCAAGTGCCTGGTAGGTAAACGACATAGTCCAAGTGCCCACTAGGTCACCTAGACAGTCCAATTGCCCGCTAGTTAACCTAGAGAGTCCAAGTGCTCGCTAGGCAACCTACATAGTCCAAGTGCCCGTTAGTTAACCTAGATAGTCAAAGTGCCTGCTAGGTAACCTAAATCGTCCAAGTGCCCGCTAGGTAACCTACATAGTCCAAGTTCCCGATGGTAACCTAAATAGTCCAAATGCCCGCTAGGGAAACTACATAGTCCAAGTGCCTGCTAGTTAACCTAGATAGTCCAAGTGCCTGCTAGTAAACCTACATAATCCATGGGCCCGCTAGTTAACCTACATAGTGCAATGGCACGCTAGTTAACCTAGATCGTGCAAGTGTCCGCTAGTTAACCTACATAGTCCACGTGCCTGCTAGGTAACCAAGATAGTCCAAGTGCCGCTAGGCATCCTTTATAATCCAAGTGCCCGCTGGTTAACCTAGATAATCCTAGTGCCCGTTAGTTAACCTAGATAGCCCAAGTGCCCACTGGGTTATGTACATAGTCCAAGTGCCCGCTAGTTAACCTACATAGTCCAAGGTCCGTTAGTTAACCTAGATAGTCCAAGTGCCCGCTAGTTAAAATACATAGTACAAGGGCCCGCTAGTTGACCTAGATAGTCCAAGTGCCCGCTAGTTAACCTAGATAGTCAAAGTGCCCGCTAGTTAACCTAAGTAGTACAAATGTCCGATAGTTAACCTACATAGTCCAAGTTCCCGCTAGGTAACCTAGCCAGTCCAAGTGACCATTAGGTTACCTACATAGTCCAAGTGCCCGCTAGGTAACGTAGATAGCCCTAGTGCCCGCTAGGGAACTTACATAGTCCATGTGCCCTCTAGGTAACCTAGATAGTCCAAGTGCCCGCTAATTAACCTAGATTGTCCAAGTGCCCGCTAGGGATCCTTCATAATCCAAGTGCCTGCTAGGTAACCTAGATAGTCCAAGTGCCCGGAAGTTAACCTAGATAGTCCTAGTGCCTGTTAGTTACCCTAGATAGTCCAAGTGCGTGCTAGGGTATGTACATAGTCCAAGTGCCTGCTAGGAAACCTAGATAGTCCAAGTGCCCACTAGTTAACCTACATAGTCCAAGGGCACGCTAGGTAACCTACATAGTACAAGGGCCCGCTAGTTGACCTAGATATTCCAAGTGCCCGCTAGCTAACCTAGAGAGTCAAAGTGCCCGCTAGTTAACCTAAGTAGTCCAAATGTCTGATAGGGATCCTACATAGTCCAAGTGCCCGCTAGGTAACCTACATAGTCCATGTGCCCGTTCGTTAACGTAGATAGTCAAAGTGCCCGCTCGGTAACCTAGACAGTCCAAGTGCCCGCTAGGTTACCTACATAGTCCAAGTGCCCGTTCGTTAACCGAGATAGTCCAAGTGCCCGCTAGGTTACCTAGACTGTCCAAGTGACCATTAGGTTACCTACATAGTGCAAGTGCCCGTTCGTTAACCTACATAGTCCAAGTGCCCGCTAGGTAACGTAGATAGCCCAAGTGCCCGCTAGGAAACGTACATAGTCCAAGTGCCCCCTAGGTAACCTAGATAGTCCAAGTGCCCGCTAGTTAACCTACATAGTCCAAGTGCCTGGTAGGTAAACGACATAGTCCAAGTGCCCACTAGGTCACCTAGACAGTCCAATTGCCCGCTAGTTAACCTAGAGAGTCCAAGTGCTCGCTAGGCAACCTACATAGTCCAAGTGCCCGTTAGTTAACCTAGATAGTCAAAGTGCCTGCTAGGTAACCTAAATCGTCCAAGTGCCCGCTAGGTAACCTACATAGTCCAAGTTCCCGATGGTAACCTAAATAGTCCAAATGCCCGCTAGGGAAACTACATAGTCCAAGTGCCTGCTAGTTAACCTAGATAGTCCAAGTGCCTGCTAGTAAACCTACATAATCCATGGGCCCGCTAGTTAACCTACATAGTGCAATGGCACGCTAGTTAACCTAGATCGTGCAAGTGTCCGCTAGTTAACCTACATAGTCCACGTGCCTGCTAGGTAACCAAGATAGTCCAAGTGCCGCTAGGCATCCTTTATAATCCAAGTGCCCGCTGGTTAACCTAGATAATCCTAGTGCCCGTTAGTTAACCTAGATAGCCCAAGTGCCCAATGGGTTATGTACATAGTCCAAGTGCCCGCTAGTTAACCTACATAGTCCACGGTCCGTTAGTTAACCTAGATAGTACAAGTGCCCGCTAGTTAAAATACATAGTACAAGGGCCCGCTAGTTGACCTAGATAGTCCAAGTGCCCGCTAGTTAACCTAGATAGTCAAAGTGCCCGCTAGTTAACCTAAGTAGTACAAATGTCCGATAGTTAACCTACATAGTCCAAGTTCCCGCTAGGTAACCTAGCCAGTCCAAGTGACCATTAGGTTACCTACTTAGTCCAAGTGCCCGCTAGGTAACGTAGATAGCCCTAGTGCCCGCTAGGGAAATTACATAGTCCATGTGCCCTCTAGGTAACCTAGATAGTCCAAGTGCCCGCTAATTAACCTAGATTGTCCAAGTGCCCCCTAGGGATCCTTCATAATCCAAGTGCCTGCTAGGTAACCTAGATAGTCCAAGTGCCCAGAAGTTAACCTAGATAGTCCTAGTGCCTGTTAGTTACCCTAGATAGTCCAAGTGCGTGCTAGGGTATGTACATAGTCCAAGTGCCTGCTAGGAAACCTAGATAGTCCAAGTGCCCACTAGTTAACCTACATAGTCCAAGGGCACGCTAGGTAACCTGCATAGTACAAGGGCCCGTTAGTTGACCTAGATATTCCAAGTGCCCGCTAGCTAACCTAGAGAGTCAAAGTGCCCGCTAGTTAACCTAAGTAGTCCAAATGTCTGATAGGGATCCTACATAGTCCAAGTGCCCGCTAGGTAACCTACATAGTCCATGTGCCCGTTCGTTAACGTAGATAGTCAAAGTGCCCACTCGGTAACCTAGACTGTCCAAGTGCCCGCTAGGTTACCTACATAGTCCAAGTGCCCGTTCGTTAACCGAGATAGTCCAAGTGCCCGCTAGGTTACCTAGACTGTCCAAGTGACCATTAGGTTACCTACATAGTGCAAGTGCCCGTTCGTTAACCTACATAGTCCAAGTGCCCGCTAGGTAACGTAGATAGCCCAAGTGCCCGCTAGGAAACGTACATAGTCCAAGTGCCCCCTAGGTAACCTAGATAGTCCAAGTGCCCGCTAGTTAACCTACATAGTCCAAGTGCCTGCTATGTAAACTACATAGTCCAAGTGCCCACTAGGTCACCTAGACAGTCCAATTGCCCGCTAGTTAACCTAGAGAGTCCAAGTGCTCGCTAGGCAACCTACATAGTCCAAGTGCCCGTTAGTTAACCTAGATAGTCAAAGTGCCTGCTAAGTAACCTAAATCGTCCAAGTGCCCGCTAGGGAACCTACATAGTCCAAGTGCCCGCTAGGTAACCTAGATAGTCCAATTGCCCGTTAGCTAACCTAGATAGTCGAAGTGTCCGCTAGTTAACCTACACAGTCCAAGAGCCCGTTCGTTAACCTAGATAGACCAAGTTCCCGCTAGATAACCTAGACGGTCCAAGTGCCCGCTAGGTTAACTACATAGTCCAAGTGCACGTTCGTTAACCTAGATAGTCCAATTGCCGGCTAGGAAACCTACATAGTCCAAGTGCCCGCTAGGTAACCTAGATAGTCCAATTGCCCGTTAGCTAACCTAGAGAGTCGAAGTGTCCGCTAGTTAACCTACATAGTCCAAGTGCCCGTTGGTTAACCTAGATAGGCCAAGTGCCCACTAGGTAACGTAGATAGCCCAAGTGCCCGCTAGGAAACGTACATAGTCCAAGTGCCCCCTAGGTAACCTAGATAGTCCAAGTGCCCGCTAGTTAACCTACATAGTCCAAGTGCCTGCTATGTAAACTACATAGTCCAAGTGCCCACTAGGTCACCTAGACAGTCCAATTGCCCGCTAGTTAACCTAGAGAGTCCAAGTGCTCGCTAGGCAACCTACATAGTCCAAGTGCCCGTTAGTTAACCTAGATAGTCAAAGTGCCTGCTAGGTAACCTAAATCGTCCAAGTGCCCGCTAGGGAACCTACATAGTCCAAGTGCCCGCTAGGTAACCTAGATAGTCCAATTGCCCGTTAGCTAACCTAGATAGTCGAAGTGTCCGCTAGTTAACCTACACAGTCCAAGAGCCCGTTCGTTAACCTAGATAGACCAAGTTCCCGCTAGATAACCTAGACGGTCCAAGTGCCCGCTAGGTTAACTACATAGTCCAAGTGCACGTTCGTTAACCTAGATAGTCCAATTGCCGGCTAGGAAACCTACATAGTCCAAGTGCCCGCTAGGTAACCTAGATAGTCCAATTGCCCGTTAGCTAACCTAGAGAGTCGAAGTGTCCGCTAGTTAACCTACATAGTCCAAGTGCCCGTTGGTTAACCTAGATAGGCCAAGTGCCCGCTAGGTAACCTAGACAGTCCAAGTGCCTGCTAGGTTACCTACATAGTCCAAGTGTATGTTCGTTAATCTAGATAGTCCAAGTGCCCGCTCTTAAACTACATAGTCCAAGGGCCTGCTAGGTAACCTTGATAGTCCAAGTGCTTTCTAGTTAACCTAAATAGTCCAAGTGCCAGCTAGGTAACCTACATAGTCCAAGTGCCCACTAGGTAACCTAAATAATCCAAATGCCCACTAGGGAAACTACATAGTCCAAGTGCCCGTTAGTTAACCTAGATAGTCCAAGTGCCCACTAGGGGACGTACATAGTCCAAGTGCCCGCAGGGTAACCTAGATAGTCCAAGTGCTCACTAGGGTATGTACATAGTCCGAGTGCCGGCTAGGAAACCTAGATAGTCATAGTGCCCGCTAGTTAACCTAGATAGTCCAAGTGCCCGCTAGTTAACCTAAGTAGTCCAAATGTCCGATAGGGATCCTACATAGTCCAAGTGCCCGCTAGGTAACCTACATAGTCCAAGTGCCCTTTCGTTAACATAGATAGTCAAAGTGCCCGCTAGGTAACCTAGACAGTCCAAGTGAGCGCTAGGTTACCTACATAGTCCAAGTGCCCGTTCGTTAACCGAGATAGTCCAAGTGCCCGCTAGGTTACCTGGACAGTCCAAATTCCCGCTAGTTAACCTACATAGTCCAAGTGCCCGATAGGGAACCTACATAATCCAAGTGCCCGCTAGGGAACCTACATAGTCCAAGTGCCCGCTAAGCAACCTACATAGTCCAAGTGCCCGTTAGTTAACCTAGATAGTCCAAGTGCCCACTAGGGGACGTACATAGTCCAAATGCCCGCTAGGTAACCTACATAGTCCAAGTTCCCGATGGTAACCTAAATAGTCCAAATGCCCGCTAGGGAAACTACATAGTCCAAGTGCCTGCTAGTTAACCTAGATAGTCCAAGTGCCTTCTAGTAAACCTACATAATCCATGGGCACGCTAGTTAACCTACATTGTGCAATGGCACGCTAGTTAACCTAGATCGTGCAAGTGTGCGCTAGTTAACCTACATAGTCCACGTGCCTGCTAGGTAACCTAGATAGTCCTAGTGCCGCTAGGCATCCTTCGTAATCCACGTGCCCGCTAGTTAACCTAGATAATCCTAGTGCCAGTTAGATAACCTAGATAGCCCAAGTGCCCACTAGGTTACGTACATATTCCAAGTGCCCGCTAGTTAACCTACATAGTCCAAGGTCCGTTAGTTAACCTAGATAGTCCAAGTGCCCGCTAGTTAACCTACATAGTACAAGGGCCCGCTAGTTGACCTAGATAGTCCAAGTGCCCGCTAGTTATCCTAGATAGTCAAAGTGCCCGCTAGTTAACCTAAGTAGTACAAATGTCCGATAGGGATCCTTCATAGTCCAAGTGCCCGTTCGTTAACCTACATAGTCCAAGTGTCCGCTAGGTAACGTAGATTGCCCTAGTGCCCGCTATGGAACTTACATAGTCCATGTGCCCTCTAGGTAACCTAGATAGTCCAAGTGCCCGCTAGTTAACCTAGATAGTCCTAGGGCCTGTTAGTTAACCTAGATAGTCCAAGTGCGCGCTAGGGTATGTACATAGTCCAAGTGCCTGCTAGGAAACCTAGATAGTCCAAGTCCCACTAGTTAACCTACATAGTCCAAGTGCCCGCTAGTTAACCTACATAGTACAAGGGCCCGCTAGTTGACCTAGATATTCCAAGTGCCCGCTAGCTAACCTGGAGAGTCAAAGTGCCCGCTAGTTAACCTAAGTAGTACAAATGTCCGATAGGGATCCTACATAGTCCAAGTGCCCGCTAGTTAACCTACATAGTCCAAGTCCCCGCTAGGTACCCTAGACAGTCCAAGTGACCATTAGGTTACCTACATAGTCCAAGTGCCCGTTCGTTAACCTACATTGTCCAAGTGCCGGCTAGGTTACGTAGATAGCCCAAGTGCCCGCTAGGAAACGTACATAGTCCAAGTGCCCGCAGGGTAACCTAGATAGTCCAAGTGCGCGCTAGGGTATGTACATAGTCCGAGTGCCGGCTAGGAAACCTAGATAGTCCAAGGGCCCGCTAGTTAACTTACATAGTCTAAGGGGCCACTAGTTTACCTACATAGTCCAAGTGCCCGCTAGTTAACCTCGATAGTCCAAGTGCCCGCTAGTTAACCTAGATAGTCCTAGTGCCCGCTAGTTAACCTAAGTAGTCCAAATGTCCGATAGGGATCCTACATAGTCCAAGTGCCCGCTAGGTAACCTACATAGTCCAAGTGCCCGTTCGTTAAACTAAATAGTCAAAATGCCCGCTAGGTAACCTAGACAGTCCAAGTGCCCGCTAGGTTACCTACATAGTCCAAGTGCCCGTTCGTTAACCGAGATAGTCCAAGTGCCCGCTAGGTTACCTAGACATTCCAAGTGCCCGCTAGTTAACCTACATAGTCCAAGTGCCCGATAGGGAACCTACATAATCCAAGTGCCCGCTGGGGAACCTACATAGTCCAAGTGCCCGCTAGGCAACCTACATAGTCCAAGTGCCCATTAGTTAACCTAGATAGTCCAAGTGCCTTCTAGGGGACGTACATAGTCCAAGTGCCCGCTAGGTAACCTACATAGTCCAAGTTCCCGAGGGTAACCTAAATAGTCCAAGTTCCCGCTAGGGAAACTACATAGTCCAAGTGCCTGCTGGTTAACTTACATAATCCATGGGCCTGCTAGTTAACCTACATAGTGCAATGGCACGCTAGTTAACCTAGATCGTGCAAGTGTCCGCTAGTTAACCTACATAGACCACGTACCTGCTAGGTAACCTAGATAGTCCAAGTGCCGCTAGGCATCCTTCATAATCCAAGTGCCCGCTAGTTAACCTAGATAATCCTAGTGCCCGTTAGTTAACCTAGATAGCCCAAGTGCCCACTAGGTTACGTACATAGTCCAAGTGCCCGCTAGTTAATCTACATAGTCCAAGGTCCGTTAGTTAACCTAGATAGTCCATGTGCCCGCTAGTTAACCTACATAGTACAAGGGCCCGCTAGTTGACCTAGATAGTCCAAGTGCCCGCTAGTTAACCTAGATAGTCAAAGTGCCCGCTAGTTAACCTAAGTAGTACAAATGTCCGATAGGGATCCTACATAGTCCAAGTGCCCGCTAGTTAACCTACATAGTCCAAGTTCCCGCTAGGTAACCTAGACAGTCCAAGTGACCATTAGGTTACCTACATAGTCCAAGTGCCCGTTCGTTAACCTACATAGTCCAAGTGCCCGCTAGGTAACGTAGATAGCCCAAGTGCCCGCTAGGGAACTTACATAGTCCATGTGCCGTCTAGGTAACCTAGATAGTCCAAGTGCCCGTTAGTTAACCTAGATTGTCCAAGTGCCCGCTAGGGATCCTTCATAATCCAAGTGCCTGCTAGGTAACCTAGATAGTCCAAGTGCCTGCTAGTTAACCTAGATAGTCCTAGTGCCTGTTAGTTAACCTAGATAGTCCAAGTGCGTGCTAGGGTATGTACATAGTCCAAGTGCCTGCTAGGAAACCTAGATAGTCCAAGTGCCCACTAGTTAACCTACATAGTCCAAGGGCACGCTAGGTAACCTACATAGTACAAGGGCCCGCTAGTTGACCTAGATATTCCAAGTGCCCGCTAGCTAACCTAGAGAGTCAAAGTGCCCGCTAGTTAACCTAAGTAGTACAAATGTCCGATAGGGATCCTACATAGTCCAAGTGCCCGCTAGTTAACCTCCATAGTCCAAGTCCCCGCTAGGTAACCTAGACAGTCCAAGTGACCATTAGGTTACCTACATAGTCCAAGTGCCCGTTCGTTAACCTACATTGTCCAAGTGCCCGCTAGGTAACGTAGATAGCCCAAGTGCCCGCTAGGAAACGTACATAGTCCCAGTGCCCGCTAGGTATCCTACATAGTCCAAGTGCCCGTTCCTTAACCTAGATAGTCAAAGTGCCCGCTAGGTAACCTAGACAGTCCAAGTGCCCGCTAGGTTACCTACATAGTCCAAGTGCCCGTTCGTTAACCTAGATAGTCCAAGTGCCCGCTAGTTAACCTACATAGTCCAAGTGCCCGATAGGGAACCTACATAATCCAAGTGCCCGATAGGGAACCTACATAATCCAAGTGCCCGCTAGGGAACCTACATAGTCCAAGTGCCCGCTAGGCAACCTACATAGTCCAAGTGCCCGTTAGTTAACCTAGATAGACCAAGTGCCCACTAGGGGACGTACATAGTCCAAGTGCCCGATAGATAACCTACATAGTCCAAGTTCCCGATGGTAACCTAAATAGTCCAAATGCTCGCTAGGGAAACTACATAGTCCAAGTGCCTGCTAGTTAACCTACATAGTCCAAATGCACGCTAGGTAACCTACATAGTCCAAGTGCCTTTAGGTAACCTACATAGTGCAAGTGTCCCCTAGTTAACCTACATAGTCCAAGTGCCCGGTAGTTAACATAGATAGTTCAAGTGCCCACTAGTTAACATAGATAGTCCAAGTGCCCGCTAGGGAACGTACATAGTCCAAGTGCCCGCTAGGTAACCTAGATAGTGCATGTACCCGGTAGTTAACCTACATAGTCCAAGTGCCCGCTAGGTAACCTAGATAGTCCAAGGGCCCGCTAGTTAACCTACATAGTCCAAGTGCCCGGTACTTAACTTACATAGTCCAAGTGCCCGCTCTGGAACCTACATAGTCCAAGTGCCTGCTAGGGAACCTACATAGTTCAAGTGTCCGTAGGGAACATACAGAGTCCAAGTGCCCGCTGGGGAATCTACATAGTCCAAGGACCCGCTAGTTAACGTAGATAGTCCAAGTGCCGCTAGATAATCTACATAGTCCAAGGGCCCGCTAGTTAACCTACATAGTCCAAGTACGCGCTACTTAACCTAGATCGTCCAAGTGCGCGCTAGTTAACCTACATAGTCCAAGTGCCCGCTAGTTAACTTAGATAGTCCAAGTGCCCGTTAGTTAACCTAGATAGTCCAGGTGCCCGCTAGTTAACCAGGATCATCAAACTGCCCTATAGTTAAGTTACATAGTCCAAAGGCCTGTTAGTTAACCTACATAGTCCAAGGTCCGTTAGTTAACCTAGATAGTCCAAGTGCCCGCTAGTTAACCTACATAGTACAAGGGCCCGCAGGTTGACCTAGATAGTCAAAGTGCCCGCTAGTTAACCTAAGTAGTACAAATGTCCGATAGGGATCCTACATAGTCCAAGTGCCCGCTAGTTAACCTACATAGTCCAAGTCCCCGCTAGGTAACCTATACAGTCCAAGTGACCATTAGGTTACCTACATAGTCCAAGTGCCCGTTCGTTAACCTACATAATCCAAGTGCCCGCTAGGTAACGTAGATAGCCCAAGTCCAGGCTAGGAAACGTACATAGTCCAAGTGCCCCCTAGGTAACCTAGATAGTCCAAGTGCCCGCTAGTTAACCTACATAGTCCAAGTGCCTGCTAGGTAAACTACATAGTCCAAGTGCCCACTAGGTCACCTAGACAGTCCAATTGCCCGCTAGTTAACCTAGACAGTCCAAGTCCTAGCTAGGCAACCTACATAGTCCAAGTGCCCGTTAGTTAACCTAGATAGTCAAAGTGCCTGCTAGGTAACCTAAATAGTCCAAGTGCCCGCTAGGGAACCTACATAGTCCAAGTGCCCGCTAGGTAACCTAGATAGTCCAATTGCCCTTTAGCTAACCTAGATAGTCGAAGTGTCCGCTAGTTAACCTACATAGTGCAATGGCACGCTAGGTAACCTACATAATACAAGGGCCCGCTAGTTGACCTAGATATTCCAAGTGCCCACTAGCTAACCTAGAGAGTCCAAGTGCCCGCTAGTTAACCTAGATCGTCCAAGTGCCCGCTACTTAACCTAGATAATCCAAGTGCCCAATAGTTAACCTACATTGTCAAAGGGCCCTCTAGTTAACCTAGATAGTTCTAGTGCCCGCTAGGGGACGTACATAGTCCAAGTGCTCGCTAGGCAACCTACATAGTCCAAGTGCCCGTTAGTTAACCTAGATAGTCAAAGTGCCTGCTAGGTAACCTACATAGTCCAAGTGCCCGCTAGGGAACCTACATAGTCCAAGTGCGCGCTAGGTAACCTAGATAGTCCAATTGCCCGTTAGCTAACCTAGAGAGTCGAAGTGTCCGCTAGTTAACCTACATAGTCCAAGTGCCCGTTCGTTAACCTAGATAGGCCAAGTGCCCGCTAGGTAACCTAGACAGTCCAAGTGCCTGCTAGGTTACCTACATAGTCCAAGTGTACGTTCGTTAATCTAGATAGTCCAAGTGCCCGCTCTTAAACTACATAGTCCAAGGGCCTGCTAGATAACCTTGATAGTCCAAGTGCCTTCTAGTTAACCTAAATAGTCCAAGTGCCAGCTAGGTAACCTACATAGTCCAAGTGCCCACTAGGTAACCTAAATAATCCAAATGCCCGCTAGGGAAACTACATAGTCCAAGTGCACGTTAGTTAACCTAGAGAGTCCAAGTGCCCACTAGGGGACGTACATAGTCCAAGTGCCCACAGGGTAACCTAGATAATCCAAGTGCGTGCTAGGGTATGTACATAGTCCGAGTGCCGGCTAGGAAACCTAGATAGTCCAAGTGCCCGCTAGTTAACCTACATAGTCTAAGGGCCCGCTAGTTTACCTACATAGTCCAAGTGCCCGCTAGTTAACCTAGATAGTCCAAGTGCCCGCTAGTTAACCTAGATAGTCCAAGTGCCGGCTAGTTAACCTAAGTAGTCCAAATGTCCGATAGGGATCCTACATAGTCCAAGTGCCCACTAGGTAACCTACATAGTCCAAGTGCCCGTTCGTTAACCTAGATAGTCAAAGTGCCCGCTAGGTAACCTAGACAGTCCAAGTGCCGGCTAGGTTACCTACATAGTCCAAGTGCCCGTTCGTTAACCGAGATAGTCCAAGTGCCCGCTAGGTTACCTAGACAGTCCAAGTGCCCGCTAGTTAACCTACATAGTCCAAGTGCCCAATAGGGAACCTACATAATCCAAGTGCCCGCTAGGGGACCTACATAGTCCAAGTGCTCGCTAGGCAACCTACATAGTCCAAGTGCCCGTTAGTTAACCTAGATTGTCGAAGTGCCCACTAGGGGACGTACATAGTCCAAGTGGCCGCTAGGTAACCTACATAGTCCAAGTTCCCGATGGTAACCTAAATAGTCCAAATGCCCGCTAGGGAAACTACATACTCCAAGTGCCTGCTAGTTAACCTAGATAGTCCAAGTGCCTGCTAGTAAACCTACATAATCCATGGGCCCGCTAGTTAATCTACATAGTGCAATGGCACGCTAGTTAACCTAGATCGTGCAAGTGTCCGCTAGTTAACCTAAATAGTCCACGTGCCTGCTAGGTAACCTAGATAGTCCAAGTGCCGCTAGGCATCCTTTATAATCCAAGTGCCCGCTGGTTAACCTAGATAATCCTAGTGCCCGTTAGTTAACCTAGATAGCCCAAGTGCCCACTGGGTTATGTACATAGTCCAAGTGCCCGCTAGTTAACCTACATAGTCCAAGGTCCGTTAGTTAACCTAGATAGTCCAAGTGCCCGCTAGTTAAACTAGATAGTCAAAGTGCCCGCTAGTTAACCTAAGTAGTACAAATGTCCGATAGTTAACCTACATAGTCCAAGTTCCCGCTAGGTAACCTAGACAGTCCAAGTGACCATTAGGATACCTATATAGTCCAAGTGCCCGCTAGGTAACGTAGATAGCCCTAGTGCCCGCTAGGGAACTTACATAGTCCATGTGCTCTCTAGGTAACCTAGATAGTCCAAGTGCCCGCTAATTAACCTAGATTGTCCAAGTGCCCGCTAGGGATCCTTCATAATCCAAGTGCCTGCTAGGTAACCTAGATAGTCCAAGTGCCCGGAAGTTAACCTAGATAGTCCTAGTGCCTGTTAGTTACCCTAGATAGTCCAAGTGCGTGCTAGGGTATGTACATAGTCCAAGTGCCTGCTAGGAAACCTAGATAGTCCAAGTGCCCACTAGTTAACCTACATAGTCCAAGGGCATGCTAGGTAATCTACATAGTACAAGGGCCCGCTAGTTGACCTAGATATTCCAAGTGCCCGCTAGCTAACCTAGAGAGTCAAAGTGCCCGCTAGTTAACCTAAGTAGTCCAAATGTCTGATAGGGATCCTACATAGTCCAAGTGCCCGCTAGGTAACCTACATAGTCCATGTGCCCGTTCGTTAACGTAGATAGTCAAAGTGCCCGCTCGGTAACCTAGACAGTCCAAGTGCCCGCTAGGTTACCTACATAGTCCAAGTGCCCGTTCGTTAACCGAGATAGTCCAAGTGCCCGCTAGGTTACCTAGACTGTCCAAGTGACCATTAGGTTACCTACATAGTGCAAGTGCCCGTTCGTTAACCTACATAGTCCAAGTGCCCGCTAGGTAACGTAGATAGCCCAAGTGCCCGCTAGGAAACGTACATAGTCCAAGTGCCCCCTAGGTAACCTAGATAGTCCAAGTGCCCGCTAGTTAACCTACATAGTCCAAGTGCCTGCTAGGTAAACGACATAGTCCAAGTGCCCACTAGGTCACCTAGACAGTCCAATTGCCCGCTAGTTAACCTAGAGAGTCCAAGTGCTCGCTAGGCAACCTACATAGTCCAAGTGCCCGTTAGTTAACCTAGATAGTCAAAGTGCCTGCTAGGTAACCTAAATCGTCCAAGTGCCCGCTAGGTAACCTACATAGTCCAAGTTCCCGATGGTAACCTAAATAGTCCAAATGCCCGCTAGGGAAACTACATAGTCCAAGTGCCTGCTAGTTAACCTAGATAGTCCAAGTGCCTGCTAGTAAACCTACATAATCCATGGGCCCGCTAGTTCACCTACATAGTGCAATGGCACGCTAGTTAACCTAGATCGTGCAAGTGTCCGCTAGTTAACCTACATAGTCCACGTGCCTGCTAGGTAACCAAGATAGTACAAGTGCCGCTAGGCATCCTTTATAATCCAAGTGCCCGCTGGTTAACCTAGATAATCCTAGTGCCCGTTAGTTAACCTAGATAGCCCAAGTGCCCACTGGGTTATGTACATAGTCCAAGTGCCCGCTAGTTAACCTACATAGTCCAAGGTCCGTTAGTTAACCTAGATAGTCCAAGTGCCCGCTAGTTAAAATACATAGTACAAGGGCCCGCTAGTTGACCTAGATAGTCCAAGTGCCCGCTAGTTAACCTAGATAGTCAAAGTGCCCGCTAGTTAACCTAAGTAGTACAAATGTCCGATAGTTAACCTACATAGTCCAAGTTCCCGCTAGGTAACCTAGCCAGTCCAAGTGACCATTAGGTTACCTACATAGTCCAAGTGCCCGCTAGGTAACGTAGATAGCCCTAGTGCCCGCTAGGGAACTTACATAGTCCATGTGCCCTCTAGGTAACCTAGATAGTCCAAGTGCCCGCTAATTAACCTAGATTGTCCAAGTGCCCGCTAGGGATCCTTCATAATCCAAGTGCCTGCTAGGTAACCTAGATAGTCCAAGTGCCCGGAAGTTAACCTAGATAGTCCTAGTGCCTGTTAGTTAACCTAGATAATCCAAGTGCGTGCTAGGGTATGTACATAGTCCAAGTGCCTGCTAGGAAATCTAGATAGTCCAAGTGCCCACTACTTAACCTACATAGTCCAAGGGCACGCTAGGTAACCTACATAGTACAAGGGCCCGCTAGTTGACCTAGATATTCCAAGTGCCCGCTAGCTAACCTAGAGAGTCAAAGTGCCCGCTAGTTAACCTAAGTAGTCCAAATGTCTGATAGGGATCCTACATAGTCCAAGTGCCCGCTAGGTAACCTACATAGTCCATGTGCCCGTTCGTTAACGTAGATAGTCAAAGTGCCCACTCGGTAACCTAGACTGTCCAAGTGCCCGCTAGGTTACCTACATAGTCCAAGTGCCCGTTCGTTAACCGAGATAGTCCAAGTGCCCGCTAGTTTACCTAGACTGTCCAAGTGACCATTAGGTTACCTACATAGTGCAAGTGCCTGTTCGTTAACCTACATAGTCCAAGTGCCCGCTAGGTAACGTAGATAGCCCAAGTGCCCGCTAGGAAACGTACATAGTCCAAGTGCCCCCTAGGTAACCTAAATAGTCCAAGTGCCCGCTAGTTAACCTACATAGTCCAAGTGCCTGCTAGGTAAACTACATAGTCCAAGTGCCCACTAGGTCACCTAGACAGTCCAATTGCCCGCTAGTTAACCTAGAGAGTCCAAGTGCTCGCTAGGCAACCTACATAGTCCAAGTGCCCGTTAGTTAACCTAGATAGTCAAAGTGCCTGCTAGGTAACCTAAATCGTCCAAGTGCCCGCTAGGGAACCTACATAGTCCAAGTGCCCGCTAGGTAACCTAGATAGTCCAATTGCCCGTTAGCTAACCTAGATAGTCGAAGTGTCCGCTAGTTAACCTACACAGTCCAAAGCCCGTTCGTTAACCTAGATAGACCAAGTTCCCGCTAGGTAACCTAGACGGTCCAAGTGCCCGCTAGGTTAACTACATAGTCCAAGTGCACGTTCGTTAACCTAGATAGTCCAAGTGCCCGCTCTTAACCTACATAGTCCAAGGGCCCGCTAGGTAACCTTGATAGTCCAAGTGCCTTCTAGTTAACCTACATAGTCCAAGTGCCCGCTAGGTAACCTACATAGTCCAAGTGCCCACTAGGTAACCTAAATAATCCAAATGCCCGCTAGGGAAACTACATAGTCCAAGTGCCCGCTAGTTAACCTAGATAGTCCAAGGGCCCGCTAGTTAACCTAGATAGTCCAAGTGCCCGCTAGTTAACCTAGATCATGCAAAGGTCTGCTAGTTAACATTCATAGTCCACGTGCCTGCTAGGTAACCTAGATAGTCCCAGTGCCGCTAGGCATCCTTCATAATCCAAGTGCCCGCTAGTTAACCTAGATAATCATAGTGCCCGTTAGTTAACCTAGATAGCCCAAGTGCCCACTAGGTTACGTACATATTCCAAGTGCCCGCTAGATAACCTACATAGTCCAAGGTCCCGCTAGGTAACCTTGATAGTCCAAGTGCCTTCTAGTTAACCTACATTGTCCAAGTGCCCGCTAGGTAACCTACATACTCCAAGTGTCCACTAGGTAACCTAAATAATCCAAATACCCGTTAGGGAAACTACATAGTCCAAGTGCCCTCTAGTTAACCTAGATAGTCCAAGGGCCCGCTAGTTAATCTAGATAATCCAAGTGCCCGCTAGTTAACCTAGATAGTCCAAGTGCCCGCTAGTTAACCTAGATCGTGCAAGTGTCTGCTAGTTAACCTACATAGTCCACGTGCCTGCTAGGTAACCTAGATAGTCCAGTGCCGCTAGGCATCCTTCATAATCCAAGTGCCCGCTAGTTAACCTAGATAATCCTAGTGCCCGTTAGTTAACCTAGATAGCCCAAGTGCCCACTAGATTACGTACATAGTCCAAGTGCCCGCTAGTTAACCTACATAGTCCAAGGTCCGTTAGTTAACCTAGATAGTCCAAGTGCCCGCTAGTTAACCTACATTGTACAAGGGCCCGCTAGTTGACCTAGATAGTCCAAGTGCCCGTTAGTTAACCTAGATAGTCAAAGTGCCCGCTAGTTAACCTAATTAGTACAAATGTCCGATAGGGATCCTACATAGTCCAAGTGCCCGCTAGTTAACCTACATAGTCCAAGTTCCCGCTAGGTAACCTAGACAGTCCAAGTGACCATTAGGTTACCTACATAGTCCAAGTGCCCGTTCTGTAACCTACATAGTCCAAGTGCCCGATAGGTAACGTAGATAGCCCTAGTGCCCGCTAGGGAATTTACATAGTCCATGTGCCCTCTAGGTAACCTAGATAGTCCAAGTGCCTGCTAGTTAACCTAGATTGTCCAAGTGCCCGCCAGGGATCCTTCATAATCCAAGTGCTGCTAGGTAACCTAGATAGTCCAAGTGCCCGCTAGTTAACCTAGATAGTCCTAGTGCCTGTTAGTTAACCTAGATAGTCCAAGTGCGTGCTAGGGTATGTACATAGTCCAAGTGCCTGCTAGGAAACCTAGATAGTCCATGTGCCCACTAGTTAACCTACATAGTCCAAGGGCACGCTAGGTAACCTACATAGTACAAGGGCCCGCTAGTTGACCTAGATATTCCAAGTGCCCACTAGCTAACCTAGAGAGTCCAAGTGCCCGCTAGTTAACCTAGATCGTCCAAGTGCCCGCTACTTAACCTAGATAATCCAAGTGCCCGATAGTTAACCTACATAGTCCAAGGGCCCTCTAGTTAACCTAGATAGTTCTAGTGCCCGCTAGGGGACGTACATAGTCCAAGTGCTCGCTAGGCAACCTACATAGTCCAAGTGCCCGTTAGTTAACCTAGATAGTCAAAGTGCCTGCTAGGTAACCTACATAGTCCAAGTGCCCGCTAGGGAACCTACATAGTCCAAGTGCCCGCTAGGTAACCTAGATAGTCCAATTGCCCGTTAGCTAACCTAGAGAGTCGAAGTGTCCGCTAGTTAACCTACATAGTCCAAGTGCCCGTTCGTTAACCTAGATAGGCCAAGTGCCCGCTAGGTAACCTAGACAGTCCAAGTGCCTGCTAGGTTACCTACATAGTCCAAGTGTACGTTCGTTAATCTAGATAGTCCAAGTGCCCGCTCTTAAACTACATAGTCCAAGGGCCTGCTAGGTAACCTTGATAGTCCAAGTGCCTTCTAGTTAACCTAAATAGTCCAAGTGCCAGCTAGGTAACCTACATAGTCCAAGTGCCCACTAGGTAACCTAAATAATCCAAATGCCCGCTAGGGAAACTACATAGTCCAAGTGCACGTTAGTTAACCTAGATAGTCCAAGTGCCCACTAGGGGACGTACATAGTCCAAGTGCCCACAGGGTAACCTAGATAGTCCAAGTGCGTGCTAGGGTATGTACATAGTCCGAGTGCCGGCTAGGAAACTTAGATAGTCCAAGTGCCCGCTAGTTAACCTACATAGTCTAAGGGCCCGCTAGTTTACCTACATAGTCCAAGTGCCCGCTAGTTAACCTAGATAGTCCAAGTGCCTGCAAGGTAACCTACATAGTCCAAGTTCCCGCTAGGTAACCTAAGTAGTCCAAATGTCCGATAGGGATCCTACATAGTCCAAGTGCCCACTAGGTAACCTACATAGTCCTAGTGCCCGTTCGTTAACCTAGATAGTCAAAGTGCCCGCTAGGTAACCTAGACAGTCCAAGTGCCCGCTAGGTTACCTACATAGTCCAAGTGCCCGTTCGTTAACCGAGATAGTCCAAGTGCCCGCTAGGTTACCTAGACAGTCCAAGTGCCCGCTAGTTAACCTACATAGTCCAAGTGCCCGATAGGGAACCTACATAATCCAAGTGCCCGCTAGGGGATCTACATAGTCCAAGTGCTCGCTAGGCAACCTACATAGTCCAAGTGCCCGTTAGTTAACCTAGATTGTCGAAGTGCCCACTAGGGGACGTACATAGTCCAAGTACCCGCTAGGTAACCTACATAGTCCAAGTTCCCGATGGTAACCTAAATAGTCCAAATGCCCGCTAGGGAAACTACATACTCCAAGTGCCTGCTAGTTAACCTAGATAGTCCAAGTGCCTGCTAGTAAACCTACATAATCCATGGGCCCGCTAGTTAATCTACATAGTGCAATGGCACGCTAGTTAACCTAGATCGTGCAAGTGTCCGCTATTTAACCTAAATAGTCCACGTGCCTGCTAGGTAACCTAGATAGTCCAAGTGCCGCTAGGCATCCTTTATAATCCAAGTGCCCGCTGGTTAACCTAGATAATCCTAGTGCCCGTTAGTTAACCTAGATAGCCCAAGTGCCCACTGGGTTATGTACATAGTCCAAGTGCCCGCTAGTTAACCTACATAGTCCAAGGTCCGTTAGTTAACCTAGATAGTCCAAGTGCCCGCTAGTTAAACTAGATAGTCAAAGTGCCCGCTAGTTAACCTAAGTAGTACAAATGTCCGATAGTTAACCTACATAGTCCAAGTTCCCGCTAGGTAACCTAGACAGTCCAAGTGACCATTAGGATACCTATATAGTCCAAGTGCCCGCTAGGTAACGTAGATAGCCCTAGTGCCCGCTAGGGAACTTACATAGTCCATGTGCTCTCTAGGTAACCTAGATAGTCCAAGTGCCCGCTAATTAACCTAGATTGTCCAAGTGCCCGCTAGGGATCCTTCATAATCCAAGTGCCTGCTAGGTAACCTAGATAGTCCAAGTGCCCGGAAGTTAACCTAGATAGTCCTAGTGCCTGTTAGTTACCCTAGATAGTCCAAGTGCGTGCTAGGGTATGTACATAGTCCAAGTGCCTGCTAGGAAACCTAGATAGTCCAAGTGCCCACTAGTTAACCTACATAGTCCAAGGGCACGCTAGGTAACCTACATAGTACAAGGGCCCGCTAGTTGACCTAGATATTCCAAGTGCCCGCTAGCTAACCTAGAGAGTCAAAGTGCCCGCTAGTTAACCTAAGTAGTCCAAATGTCTGATAGGGATCCTACATAGTCCAAGTGCCCGCTAGGTAACCTACATAGTCCATGTGCCCGTTCGTTAACGTAGATAGTCAAAGTGCCCGCTCGGTAACCTAGACAGTCCAAGTGCCCGCTAGGTTACCTACATAGTCCAAGTGCCCGTTCGTTAAACGAGATAGTCCAAGTGCCCGATAGGTTACCTAGACTGTCCAAGTGACCATTAGGTTACCTACATAGTGCAAGTGCCCGTTCGTTAACCTACATAGTCCAAGTGCCCGCTAGGTAACGTAGATAGCCCAAGTGCCCGCTAGGAAACGTACATAGTCCAAGTGCCCCCTAGGTAACCTAGATAGTCCAAGTGCCCGCTAGTTAACCTACATAGTCCAAGTGCCTGCTAGGTAAACGACATAGTCCAAGTGCCCACTAGGTCACCTAGACAGTCCAATTGCCCGCTAGTTAACCTAGAGAGTCCAAGTGCTCGCTAGGCAACCTACATAGTCCAAGTGCCCGTTAGTTAACCTAGATAGTCAAAGTGCCTGCTAGGTAACCTAAATCGTCCAAGTGCCCGCTAGGTAACCTACATAGTCCAAGTTCCCGATGGTAACCTAAATAGTCCAAATGCCCGCTAGGGAAACTACATAGTCCAAGTGCCTGCTAGTTAACCTAGATAGTCCAAGTGCCTGCTAGTAAACCTACATAATCCATGGGCCCGCTAGTTAACCTACATAGTGCAATGGCACGCTAGTTAACCTAGATCGTGCAAGTGTCCGCTAGTTAACCTACATAGTCCACGTGCCTGCTAGGTAACCAAGATAGTCCAAGTGCCGCTAGGCATCCTTTATAATCCAAGTGCCCGCTGGTTAACCTAGATAATCCTAGTGCCCGTTAGTTAACCTAGATAGCCCAAGTGCCCACTGGGTTATGTACATAGTCCAAGTGCCCGCTAGTTAACCTACATAGTCCAAGGTCCGTTAGTTAACCTAGATAGTCCAAGTGCCCGCTAGTTAAAATACATAGTACAAGGGCCCGCTAGTTGACCTAGATAGTCCAAGTGCCCGCTAGTTAACCTAGATAGTCAAAGTGCCCGCTAGTTAACCTAAGTAGTACAAATGTCCGATAGTTAACCTACATAGTCCAAGTTCCCGCTAGGTAACCTAGCCAGTCCAAGTGACCATTAGGTTACCTACATAGTCCAAGTGCCCGCTAGGTAACGTAGATAGCCCTAGTGCCCGCTAGGGAACTTACATAGTCCATGTGCCCTCTAGGTAACCTAGATAGTCCAAGTGCCCGCTAATTAACCTAGATTGTCCAAGTGCCCGCTAGGGATCCTTCATAATCCAAGTGCCTGCTAGGTAACCTAGATAGTCCAAGTGCCCGGAAGTTAACCTAGATAGTCCTAGTGCCTGTTAGTTACCCTAGATAGTCCAAGTGCGTGCTAGGGTATGTACATAGTCCAAGTGCCTGCTAGGAAACCTAGATAGTCCAAGTGCCCACTAGTTAACCTACATAGTCCAAGGGCACGCTAGGTAACCTACATAGTACAAGGGCCCGCTAGTTGACCTAGATATTCCAAGTGCCCGCTAGCTAACCTAGAGAGTCAAAGTGCCCGCTAGTTAACCTAAGTAGTCCAAATGTCTGATAGGGATCCTACATAGTCCAAGTGCCCGCTAGGTAACCTACATAGTCCATGTGCCCGTTCGTTAACGTAGATAGTCAAAGTGCCCGCTCGGTAACCTAGACAGTCCAAGTGCCCGCTAGGTTACCTACATAGTCCAAGTGCCCGTTCGTTAACCGAGATAGTCCAAGTGCCCGCTAGGTTACCTAGACTGTCCAAGTGACCATTAGGTTACCTACATAGTGCAAGTGCCCGTTCGTTAACCTACATAGTCCAAGTGCCCGCTAGGTAACGTAGATAGCCCAAGTGCCCGCTAGGAAACGTACATAGTCCAAGTGCCCGCTAGGTAACCTAGATAGTCCAAGTGCCCGCTAGTTAACCTACATAGTCCAAGTGCCTGCTAGGTAAACGACATAGTCCAAGTGCCCACTAGGTCACCTAGACAGTCCAATTGCCCGCTAGTTAACCTAGAGAGTCCAAGTGCTCGCTAGGCAACCTACATAGTCCAAGTGCCCGTTAGTTAACCTAGATAGTCAAAGTGCCTGCTAGGTAACCTAAATCGTCCAAGTGCCCGCTAGGTAACCTACATAGTCCAAGTTCCCGATGGTAACCTAAATAGTCCAAATGCCCGCTAGGGAAACTACATAGTCCAAGTGCCTGCTAGTTAACCTAGATAGTCCAAGTGCCTGCTAGTAAACCTACATAATCCATGGGCCCGCTAGTTAACCTACATAGTGCAATGGCACGCTAGTTAACCTAGATCGTGCAAGTGTCCGCTAGTTAACCTACATAGTCCACGTGCCTGCTAGGTAACCAAGATAGTCCAAGTGCCGCTAGGCATCCTTTATAATCCAAGTGCCCGCTGGTTAACCTAGATAATCCTAGTGCCCGTTAGTTAACCTAGATAGCCCAAGTGCCCACTGGGTTATGTACATAGTCCAAGTGCCCGCTAGTTAACCTACATAGTCCAAGGTCCGTTAGTTAACCTAGATAGTCCAAGTGCCCGCTAGTTAAAATACATAGTACAAGGGCCCGCTAGTTGACCTAGATAGTCCAAGTGCCCGCTAGTTAACCTAGATAGTCAAAGTGCCCGCTAGTTAACCTAAGTAGTACAAATGTCCGATAGTTAACCTACATAGTGCAAGTTCCCGCTAGGTAACCTAGCCAGTCCAAGTGACCATTAGGTTACCTACATAGTCCAAGTGCCCGCTAGGTAACGTAGATAGTCCTAGTGCCCGCTAGGGAACTTACATAGTCCATGTGCCCTCTAGGTAACCTAGATAGTCCAAGTGCCCGCTAATTAACCTAGATTGTCCAAGTGCCCGCTAGGGATCCTTCATAATCCAAGTGCCTGCTAGGTAACCTAGATAGTCCAAGTGCCCGGAAGTTAACCTAGATAGTCCTAGTGCCTGTTAGTTACCCTAGATAGTCCAAGTGCGTGCTAGGGTATGTACATAGTCCAAGTGCCTGCTAGGAAACCTAGATAGTCCAAGTGCCCACTAGTTAACCTACATAGTCCAAGGGCACGCTAGGTAACCTACATAGTACAAGGGCCCGCTAGTTGACCTAGATATTCCAAGTGCCCGCTAGCTAACCTAGAGAGTCAAAGTGCCCGCTAGTTAACCTAAGTAGTCCAAATGTCTGATAGGGATCCTACATAGTCCAAGTGCCCGCTAGGTAACCTACATAGTCCATGTGCCCGTTCGTTAACGTAGATAGTCAAAGTGCCCGCTCGGTAACCTAGACAGTCCAAGTGCCCGCTAGGTTACCTACATAGTCCAAGTGCCCGTTCGTTAACCGAGATAGTCCAAGTGCCCGCTAGGTTACCTAGACTGTCCAAGTGACCATTAGGTTACCTACATAGTGCAAGTGCCCGTTCGTTAACCTATATAGTCCAAGTGCCCGCTAGGTAACGTAGATAGCCCAAGTGCCCGCTAGGAAACGTACATAGTCCAAGTGCCCCCTAGGTAACCTAGATAGTCCAAGTGCCCGCTAGTTAACCTACATAGTCCAAGTGCCTGCTAGGTAAACGACATAGTCCAAGTGCCCACTAGGTCACCTAGACAGTCCAATTGCCCGCTAGTTAACCTAGAGAGTCCAAGTGCTCGCTAGGCAACCTACATAGTCCAAGTGCCCGTTAGTTAACCTAGATAGTCAAAGTGCCTGCTAGGTAACCTAAATCGTCCAAGTGCCCGCTGGGGAACCTACATAGTCCAAGTGCCCGCTAGGTAACCTAGATAGTCCAATTGCCCGTTAGCTAACCTAGATAGTCGAAGTGTCCGCTAGTTAACCTACACAGTCCAAGAGCCCGTTCGTTAACCTAGATAGACCAAGTTCCCGCTAGGTAACCTAGACGGTCCAAGTGCCCTCTAGGTTAACTACATAGTCCAAGTGCACGTTCGTTAACCTAGATAGTCCAATTGCCGGCTAGGAAACCTACATAGTCAAGTGCCCGCTAGGTAACCTAGATAGTCCAATTGCCCGTTAGCTAACCTAGAGAGTCGAAGTGTCCGCTAGTTAACCTACATAGTCCAAGTGCCCGTTGGTCAACCTAGATAGGCCAAGTGCCCGCTAGGTAACCTAGACAGTCCAAGTGCCTGCTAGGTTACCTACATAGTCCAAGTGTATGTTCGTTAATCTAGATAGTCCAAGTGCCCGCTCTTAAACGACATAGTCCAAGGGCCTGCTAGGTAACCTTGATAGTCCAAGTGCTTTCTAGTTAACCTAAATAGTCCAAGTGCCAGCTAGGTAACCTACATAGTCCAAGTGCCCACTAGGTAACCTAAATAATCCAAATGCCCACTAGGGAAACTACATAGTCCAAGTGCCCGTTAGTTAACCTAGATAGTCCAAGTGCCCACTAGGGGACGTACATAGTCCAAGTGCCCGCAGGGTAACCTAGATAGTCCAAGTGCTCACTAGGGTATGTACATAGTCCGAGTGCCGGCTAGGAAACCTAGATAGTCATAGTGCCCGCTAGTTAACCTAGATAGTCCAAGTGCCCGCTAGTTAACCTAAGTAGTCCAAATGTCCGATAGGGATCCTACATAGTCCAAGTGCCCGCTAGGTAACCTACATAGTCCAAGTGCCCTTTCGTTAACATAGATAGTCAAAGTGCCCGCTAGGTAACCTAGACAGTCCAAGTGAGCGCTAGGTTACCTACATAGTCCAAGTGCCCGTTCGTTAACCGAGATAGTCCAAGTGCCCGCTAGGTTACCTGGACAGTCCAAATTCCTGCTAGTTAACCTACATAGTCCAAGTGCCCGATAGGGAACCTACATAGTCCAAGTGCCCGCTAAGCAACCTACATAGTCCAAGTGCCCGTTAGTTAACCTAGATAGTCCAAGTGCCCACTAGGGGACGTACATAGTCCAAATGCCCGCTAGGTAACCTACATAGTCCAAGTTCCCGATGTAACCTAACTAGTCCAATGCCCGCTAGGGAAACTACATAGTCCAAGTGCCTACTAATTAACCTAGATAGTCCAAGTGCCTTCTAGTAACCTACATAATCCATGGGCACGCTAGTTAACCTACATAGTGCAATGGCACGCTAGTTACCTAGATCGTGCAAGTGTGCGCTAGTTAACCTACATAGTCCACGTGCCTGCTAGGTAACCTAGATAGTCCTAGTGCGCTAGGCATCCTCGTAATCCAAGTGCCCGCTAGTTAACCTAGATAATCCTAGTGCCAGTTAGATAACCTAGATAGCCCAAGTGCCCACTAGGTACGTACATAGTCCAAGTGCCCGCTAGTTAACCTACATAGTCCAAGGTCCGTTAGTTAACCTAGATAGTCCAAGTGCCCGCTAGGTTAACCTACATAGTACAAGGGCCCGCTAGTTGACCTAGATAGTCCAAGTGCCCGCTAGTTATCCTAGATAGTCAAAGTGCCCGCTAGTTAACCTAAGTAGTACAAATGTCCGATAGGGATCCTACATAGTCCAAGTGCCCGTTCGTTAACCTACATAGTCCAAGTGTCCGCTAGGTAACGTAGATTGCCCTAGTGCCCGCTATGGAACTTACATAGTCCATTTGCCCTCTAGGTAACCTAGATAGTCCAAGTGCCCGCTAGTTAACCTAGATAGTCCTAGGGCCTGTTAGTTAACCTAGATAGTCCAAGTGCGCGCTAGGGTATGTACATAGTCCAAGTGCCTGCTAGGAAACCTAGATAGTCCAAGTCCCACTAGTTAACCTACATAGTCCAAGTGCCCGCTAGTTAACCTACATAGTACAAGGGCCCGCTAGTTGACCTAGATATTCCAAGTGCCCGCTAGCTAACCTGGAGAGTCAAAGTGCCCACTAGTTAACGTAAGTAGTACAAATGTCCGACAGGGATCCTACATAGTCCAAGTGCCCGCTAGTTAACCTACATAGTCCAAGTCCCCGCTAGGTACCCTAGACAGTCCAAGTGACCATTAGGTTACCTACATAGTCCAAGTGCCCGTTCGTTAACCTACATTGTCCAAGTGCCCGATAGGTTACGTAGATAGCCCAAGTGCCCGCTAGGAAACGTACATAGTCCAAGTGCCCGCAGGGTAACCTAGATAGTCCAAGTGCGCGCTAGGGTATGTACATAGTCCGAGTGCCGGCTAGGAAACCTAGATAGTCCAAGTGCCCGCTAGTTAACTTACATAGTCTAAGGGCCCACTAGTTTACCTACATAGTCCAAGTGCCCGCTAGTTAACCTCGATAGTCCAAGTGCCCGCTAGTTAACCTAGATAGTCCTAGTGCCCGCTAGTTAACCTAAGTAGTCCAAATGTCCGATAGGGATCCTACATAGTCCAAGTGCCCGCTAGGTAACCTACATAGTCCAAGTGCCCGTTCGTTAAACTAAATAGTCAAAATGCCCGCTAGGTAACCTAGACAGTCCAAGTGCCCGCTAGGTTACCTACATAGTCCAAGTGCCCGTTCGTTAACCGAGATAGTCCAAGTGCCCGCTAGGTTACCTAGACATTCCAAGTGCCCGCTAGTTAACCTACATAGTCCAAGTGCCCGATAGGGAACCTACATAATCCAAGTGCCCGCTGGGGAACCTACATAGTCCAAGTGCCCGCTAGGCAACCTACATAGTCCAAGTGCCCATTAGTTAACCTAGATAGTCCAAGTGCCTTCTAGGGGACGTACATAGTCCAAGTGCCCGCTAGGTAACCTACATAGTCCAAGTTCCCGAGGGTAACCTAAATAGTCCAAGTTCCCGCTAGGGAAACTACATAGTCCAAGTGCCTGCTGGTTAACTTACATAATCCATGGGCCTGCTAGTTAACCTACATAGTGCAATGGCACGCTAGTTAACCTAGATCGTGCAAGTGTCCGCTAGTTAACCTACATAGACCACGTGCCTGCTAGGTAACCTAGATAGTCCAAGTGCCGCTAGGCATCCTTCATAATCCAAGTGCCCGCTAGTTAACCTAGATAATCCTAGTGCCCGTTAGTTAACCTAGATAGCCCAAGTGCCCACTAGGTTACGTACATAGTCCAAGTGCCCGCTAGTTAATCTACATAGTCCAAGGTCCGTTAGTTAACCTAGATAGTCCATGTGCCCGCTAGTTAACCTACATAGTACAAGGGCCCGCTAGTTGACCTAGATAGTCCAAGTGCCCGCTAGTTAACCTAGATAGTCAAAGTGCCCGCTAGTTAACCTAAGTAGTACAAATGTCCGATAGGGATCCTACATAGTCCAAGTGCCCGCTAGTTAACCTACATAGTCCAAGTTCCCGCTAGGTAACCTAGACAGTCCAAGTGACCATTAGGTTACCTACATAGTCCAAGTGCCCGTTCGTTAACCTACATAGTCCAAGTGCCCGCTAGGTAACGTAGATAGCCCAAGTGCCCGCTAGGGAACTTACATAGTCCATGTGCCGTCTAGGTAACCTAGATAGTCCAAGTGCCCGTTAGTTAACCTAGATTGTCCAAGTGCCCGCTAGAGATCCTTCATAATCCAAGTGCCTGCTAGGTAACCTAGATAGTCCAAGTGCCTGCTAGTTAACCTAGATAGTCCTAGTGCCTGTTAGTTAACCTAGATAGTCCAAGTGCGTGCTAGGGTATGTACATAGTCCAAGTGCCTGCTAGGAAACCTAGATAGTCCAAGTGCCCACTAGTTAACCTACATAGTCCAAGGGCACGCTAGGTAACCTACATAGTACAAGGGCCCGCTAGTTGACCTAGATATTCCAAGTGCCCGCTAGCTAACCTAGAGAGTCAAAGTGCCCGCTAGTTAACCTAAGTAGTACAAATGTCCGATAGGGATCCTACATAGTCCAAGTGCCCGCTAGTTAACCTCCATAGTCCAAGTCCCCGCTAGGTAACCTAGACAGTCCAAGTGACCATTAGGTTACCTACATAGTCCAAGTGCCCGTTCGTTAACCTACATAGTCCAAGTGTCCGCTAGGTAACGTAGATTGCCCTAGTGCCCGCTATGGAACTTACATAGTCCATGTGCCCTCTAGGTAACCTAGATAGTCCAAGTGCCCGCTAGTTAACCTAGATAGTCCTAGGGCCTGTTAGTTAACCTAGATAGTCCAAGTGCGCGCTAGGGTATGTACATAGTTCAAGTGCCTGCTAGGAAACCTAGATAGTCCAAGTCCCACTAGTTAACCTACATAGTCCAAGTGCCCGCTAGTTAACCTACATAGTACAAGGGCCCGCTAGTTGACCTAGATATTCCAAGTGCTCGCTAGCTAACCTGGAGAGTCAAAGTGCCCACTAGTTAACGTAAGTAGTACAAATGTCCGACAGGGATCCTACATAGTCCAAGTGCCCGCTAGTTAACCTACATAGTCCAAGTCCCCGCTAGGTACCCTAGACAGTCCAAGTGACCATTAGGTTACCTACATAGTCCAAGTGCCCGTTCGTTAACCTACATTGTCCAAGTGCCCCATAGGTTACGTAGATAGCCCAAGTGCCCGCTAGGAAACGTACATAGTCCAAGTGCCCGCAGGGTAACCTAGATAGTCCAAGTGCGCGCTAGGGTATGTACATAGTCCGAGTGCCGGCTAGGAAACCTAGATAGTCCAAGTGCCCGCTAGTTAACTTACATAGTCTAAGGGCCCACTAGTTTACCTACATAGTCCAAGTGCCCGCTAGTTAACCTCGATAGTCCAAGTGCCCGCTAGTTAACCTAGATAGTCCTAGTGCCCGCTGGTTAACCTAAGTAGTCCAAATGTCCGATAGGGATCCTACATAGTCCAAGTGCCCGCTAGGTAACCTACATAGTCCAAGTGCCCGTTCGTTAAACTAAATAGTCAAAATGCCCGCTAGGTAACCTAGACAGTCCAAGTGCCCGCTAGGTTACCTACATAGTCCAAGTGCCCGTTCGTTAACCGAGATAGTCCAAGTGCCCGCTAGGTTACCTAGACATTCCAAGTGCCCGCTAGTTAACCTACATAGTCCAAGTGCCCGATAGGGAACCTACATAATCCAAGTGCCCGCTGGGGAACCTACATAGTCCAAGTGCCCGCTAGGCAACCTACATAGTCCAAGTGCCCATTAGTTAACCTAGATAGTCCAAGTGCCTTCTAGGGGACGTACATAGTCCAAGTGCCCGCTAGGTAACCTACATAGTCCAAGTTCCCGAGGGTAACCTAAATAGTCCAAGTTCCCGCTAGGGAAACTACATAGTCCAAGTGCCTGCTGGTTAACTTACATAATCCATGGGCCTGCTAGTTAACCTACATAGTGCAATGGCACGCTAGTTAACCTAGATCGTGCAAGTGTCCGCTAGTTAACCTACATAGACCACGTGCCTGCTAGGTAACCTAGATAGTCCAAGTGCCGCTAGGCATCCTTCATAATCCAAGTGCCCGCTAGTTAACCTAGATAATCCTAGTGCCCGTTAGTTAACCTAGATAGCCCAAGTGCCCACTAGGTTACGTACATAGTCCAAGTGCCCGCTAGTTAATCTACATAGTCCAAGGTCCGTTAGTTAACCTAGATAGTCCATGTGCCCGCTAGTTAACCTACATAGTACAAGGGCCCGCTAGTTGACCTAGATAGTCCAAGTGCCCGCTAGTTAACCTAGATAGTCAAAGTGCCCGCTAGTTAACCTAAGTAGTACAAATGTCCGATAGGGATCCTACATAGTCCAAGTGCCCGCTAGTTAACCTACATAGTCCAAGTTCCCGCTAGGTAACCTAGACAGTCCAAGTGACCATTAGGTTACCTACATAGTCCAAGTGCCCGTTCGTTAACCTACATAGTCCAAGTGCCCGCTAGGTAACGTAGATAGCCCAAGTGCCCGCTAGGGAACTTACATAGTCCATGTGCCGTCTAGGTAACCTAGATAGTCCAAGTGCCCGTTAGTTAACCTAGATTGTCCAAGTGCCCGCTAGGGATCCTTCATAATCCAAGTGCCTGCTAGGTAACCTAGATAGTCCAAGTGCCTGCTAGTTAACCTAGATAGTCCTAGTGCCTGTTAGTTAACCTAGATAGTCCAAGTGCGTGCTAGGGTATGTACATAGTCCAAGTGCCTGCTAGGAAACCTAGATAGTCCAAGTGCCCACTAGTTAACCTACATAGTCCAAGGGCACGCTAGGTAACCTACATAGTACAAGGGCCCGCTAGTTGACCTAGATATTCCAAGTGCCCGCTAGCTAACCTAGAGAGTCAAAGTGCCCGCTAGTTAACCTAAGTAGTACAAATGTCCGATAGGGATCCTACATAGTCCAAGTGCCCGCTAGTTAACCTCCATAGTCCAAGTCCCCGCTAGGTAACCTAGACAGTCCAAGTGACCATTAGGTTACCTACATAGTCCAAGTGCCCGTTCGTTAACCTACATTGTCCAAGTGCCCGCTAGGTAACGTAGATAGCCCAAGTGCCCGCTAGGAAACGTACATAGTCCCAGTGCCCGCTAGGTATCCTACATAGTCCAAGTGCCCGTTCCTTAACCTACATAGTCCAAGTGCCCGTTCGTTAACCTAGATAGTCCAAGTGCCCGCTAGTTAACCTACATAGTCCAAGTGCCCGATAGGGAACCTACATAATCCAAGTGCCCGATAGGGAACCTACATAATCCAAGTGCCCGCTAGGGAACCTACATAGTCCAAGTGCCCGCTAGGCAACCTACATAGTCCAAGTGCCCGTTAGTTAACCTAGATAGACCAAGTGCCCACTAGGGGACGTACATAGTCCAAGTGCCCGATAGATAACCTACATAGTCCAAGTTCCCGATGGTAACCTAAATAGTCCAAATGCTCGCTAGGGAAACTACATAGTCCAAGTGCCCGTTCCTTAACCTAGATAGTCAAAGTGCCCGCTAGGTAACCTAGACAGTCCAAGTGCCCGCTAGGTTACCTACATAGTCCAAGTGCCCGTTCGTTAACCTAGATAGTCCAAGTGCCCGCTAGTTAACCTACATAGTCCAAGTGCCCGATAGGGAACCTACATAATCCAAGTGCCCGATAGGGAACCTACATAATCCAAGTGCCCGCTAGGGAACCTACATAGTCCAAGTGCCCGCTAGGCAACCTACATAGTCCAAGTGCCCGTTAGTTAACCTAGATAGACCAAGTGCCCACTAGGGGACGTACATAGTCCAAGTGCCCGATAGATAACCTACATAGTCCAAGTTCCCGATGGTAACCTAAATAGTCCAAATGCTCGCTAGGGAAACTACATAGTCCAAGTGCCTGCTAGTTAACCTACATAGTCCAAATGCACGCTAGGTAACCTACATAGTCCAAGTGCCTTTAGGTAACCTACATAGTGCAAGTGTCCCCTAGTTAACCTACATAGTCCAAGTGCCCGGTAGTTAACATAGATAGTTCAAGTGCCCACTAGTTAACATAGATAGTCCAAGTGCCCGCTAGGGAACGTACATAGTCCAAGTGCCCGCTAGGTAACCTAGATAGTGCATGTACCCGGTAGTTAACCTACATAGTCCAAGTGCCCGCTAGGTAACCTAGATAGTCCAAGGGCCCGCTAGTTAACCTACGTAGTCCAAGTGCCCGGTACTTAACTTACATAGTCCAAGTGCCCGCTCTGGAACCTACATAGTCCAAGTGCCTGCTAGGGAACCTACATAGTTCAAGTGTCCGTAGGGAACATACAGAGTCCAAGTGCCCGCTAGGGAATCTACATAGTCCAAGGACCCGCTAGTTAACGTAGATTGTCCAAGTGCCGCTAGATAATCTACATAGTCCAAGGGCCCGCTAGTTAACCTACATAGTCCAAGTACGCGCTACTTAACCTAGATCGTCCAAGTGCGCGCTAGTTAACCTACATAGTCCAAGTGCCCGCTAGTTAACTTAGATAGTCCAAGTGCCCGTTAGTTAACCTAGATAGTCCAGGTGCCCGCTAGTTAACCAGGATCATCAAACTGCCCTATAGTTAAGTTACATAGTCCAAAGGCCTGTTAGTTAACCTACATAGTCCAAGGTCCGTTAGTTAACCTAGATAGTCCAAGTGCCCGCTAGTTAACCTACATAGTACAAGGGCCCGCAGGTTGACCTAGATAGTCAAAGTGCCCGCTAGTTAACCTAAGTAGTACAAATGTCCGATAGGGATCCTACATAGTCCAAGTGCCCGCTAGTTAACCTACATAGTCCAAGTCCCCGCTAGGTAACCTAGACAGTCCAAGTGACCATTAGGTTACCTACATAGTCCAAGTGCCCGTTCGTTAACCTACATAATCCAAGTGCCCGCTAGGTAACGTAGATAGCCCAAGTGCAGGCTAGGAAACGTACATAGTCCAAGTGCCCCCTAGGTAACCTAGATAGTCCAAGTGCCCGCTAGTTAACCTACATAGTCCAAGTGCCTGCTAGGTAAACTACATAGTCCAAGTGCCCACTAGGTCACCTAGACAGTCCAATTGCCCGCTAGTTAACCTAGACAGTCCAAGTCCTAGCTAGGCAACCTACATAGTCCAAGTGCCCGTTAGTTAACCTAGATAGTCAAAGTGCCTGCTAGGTAACCTAAATAGTCCAAGTGCCCGCTAGGGAACCTACATAGTCCAAGTGCCCGCTAGGTAACCTAGATAGTCCAATTGCCCTTTAGCTAACCTAGATAGTCGAAGTGTCCGCTAGTTAACCTACATAGTCCAAGGGCACGCTAGGTAACCTACATAATACAAGGGCCCGCTAGTTGACCTAGATATTCCAAGTGCCCACTAGCTAACCTAGAGAGTCCAAGTGCCCGCTAGTTAACCTAGATCGTCCAAGTGCCCGCTACTTAACCTAGATAATCCAAGTGCCCGATAGTTAACCTACATTGTCAAAGGGCCCTCTAGTTAACCTAGATAGTTCTAGTGCCCGCTAGGGGACGTACATAGTCCAAGTGCTCGCTAGGCAACCTACATAGTCCAAGTGCCCGTTAGTTAACCTAGATAGTCAAAGTGCCTGCTAGGTAACCTACATAGTCCAAGTGCCCGCTAGGGAAACTACATAGTCCAAGTGCCCGCTAGGTAACCTAGATAGTCCAATTGCCCGTTAGCTAACCTAGAGAGTCGAAGTGTCCGCTAGTTAACCTACATAGTCCAAGTGCCCGTTCGTTAACCTAGATAGGCCAAGTGCCCGCTAGGTAACCTAGACAGTCCAAGTGCCTGCTAGGTTACCTACATAGTCCAAGTGTACGTTCGTTAATCTAGATAGTCCAAGTGCCCGCTCTTAAACTACATAGTCCAAGGGCCTGCTAGATAACCTTGATAGTCCAAGTGCCTTCTAGTTAACCTAAATAGTCCAAGTGCCAGCTAGGTAACCTACATAGTCCAAGTGCCCACTAGGTAACCTAAATAATCCAAATGCCCGCTAGGGAAACTACATAGTCCAAGTGCACGTTAGTTAACCTAGAGAGTCCAAGTGCCCACTAGGGGACGTACATAGTCCAAGTGCCCACAGGGTAACCTAGATAGTCCAAGTGCGTGCTAGGGTATGTACATAGTCCGAGTGCCGGCTAGGAAACCTAGATAGTCCAAGTGCCCGCTAGTTAACCTACATAGTCTAAGGGCCCGCTAGTTTACCTACATAGTCCAAGTGCCCGCTAGTTAACCTAGATAGTCCAAGTGCCCGCTAGTTAACCTAGATAGTCCAAGTGCCGGCTAGTTAACCTAAGTAGTCCAAATGTCCGATAGGGAT